>NC_142359.1:21765963-22065963 GCF_059441175.1 Urocampus carinirostris
AAGCCTGATCTCAATGTCTACAGAGTCAAGGATTGTCTGACGGGCAAAGAGAAGGTAGTTCACAGGAATTTGCTGCTCTCTGTTAGCTTCTTGCCCTGTGAGGATGATGTGGCCAGCGAATCTGAACACTCAGAGTCTGACGCTGCTATGCATGGAAGTGATGTATGCCCTGATTTACCTGACGCGGTTGAAGACAGTGATGTCCGTACGGTAAACTGGGTGATACAGGCAGGTGAAGAGCAAGTTCATCCAGAGGTAGAGGATAACTCACTAGACAGCAGATCTGATGCCCAGTCCGACTCTCGCAGTGTTGATACATCCAGTCGAGGAAGTCAGCACATCCCCGAACAAGATGTTGACCATACTTCAAGTGACAATACGGAAAGCCCATCACAGTGCTCTGAAAACATGATCCCTTTGGGTATGGGTCTCCCAGACGAGACCCCATTGAACACTGACCATCTGGACGCAGACTCCCCTGATACTGACTGTTTAGACTTGACTGCCCCAGACCTTCAAGCTCAGGTTATTTGTGCTCAACCTAACCGTTATGGTCTTAGGGTCCGCCAGTCCATCAGGCCTCCTAGTCGTCTTATTTGTCAGATGAATAACCATGTGGTAGGTGACAATCCTCTGTCCGCAATATCTGCAAGTTCCTAGTTTAAGTTCAGTAGAGATGCACTTTCAGTTTGAGTAACAAAGCTTGAGTAAGAAACAAGAATTGTGCCTATGTGAGCACTTACAACTACAGGAACAATGTTTGATATTTCAGAGATGTAACAGGCATCTTTGAGTCTGTGCTTAGTTAGGAGTTTGATCGCCTCCTTTCTTTTCACACTCCTTTTTGGGAGAGTTTTAGAACTGACATGCACTTCAGTTTGTTCCTTGTAATACTGTACCAGTTTTCGTGTCCTCTTTTTCATCAGTATTTGCCTTTTTGGCATGTGATTTTTTTTTTCTGTTTAGTGTAGCACTCCCATATTTAGCAGAATTTCAGGGGGGTGTATGTAACGGGTGTAATAATAACTTTTATTTTATTGAAATTCCTGCTAAAATATGTGTATAGTTTTTGGTAAATGTCCTGCAATGCTGAGTCCAACAGTGCCATCTGCTGGTATGGGGTGGAGTTTGGTTTTGGCTTCTAACATGTGACCAGGAGGCGGGGTTTTGTCAGTTTAACCAGAGTACTACAAAGGTAAGACATATCTTTTGGTGCTCCACAAAATAAGTTAATTTTAAACTTTATAACCCCAGCTGACAAATCTCTCACCATGCATAGTAATGTGATTGATATTGTCAAGCTGTTTAGGTTTATTTTCGTTTTGCTTCTGTTTTACTAAATCTTAATTCCCCTTGTAGAGATCAAAGAGATCAGACCCAGCAGAAAAAGCTAATGTTGTGACTCATCCATTTGCAGGTATATTGTACCCATTTTTATACTCATTATTGTTTTTATTCCTATTTTTCATATACATTAAAAAAAAGGATGATGTTGGTTAAAATTCAGAGTAAAGAAAAACATGTTGAATTCATTGTAAACGTTAAAAATCCACTATACGATCTCTTCCTAAAAGTATCTTGTTAAAATGCAAAGATTTATACATGTATTGTGATATTCTAAAATGTATTTTCTGTAAAGTGAAAAGAAAGCTCTTTGATATGCTTTGTTGTCAGTTTAACCAGAGTACTACAAAGAGATCAAAGAGATCAGACCCAGCAGAAAAAGCTAATGTTGTGACTCATCCATTTGCAGAACTGTAATAATAAAAACCTCATCATCCAGTCCAGCGTGAATGTGGATCTTTGGTGGGACACGTACAACGCGGTTACATAAATAAACTAAAAAAAAAATAACTTTTAGCTATCCATCTACCCTGGTTGTATCCCTCGAGAGTGGTGACCGTCAGCAAGACAAAAACATACACAAAAACAAAGAAAAGAAAAAGGGAAAAAGTAACAAAAACACAAAAAATGTACTATGGCCAATCCAAATGCCCAAACACCCAAACAAGTTAAGCACTTCGGCACCCAAGTTTGTCATACTTTTTCCCTCCAGATGAACCAGGACACGAGAAAGCGGCCATGTCACTCTGGTCTTGGTGACAACACACTCCTCTGTTTAACAGCAGGGCCCGACAGCTTTCACTGGTTTACCCCTGCCGTATCATACAGGTGCCTTGCCCATCCCTTAGAACGCGTCCAGAATGCCGTTGTTGCTCATCACTCTCCTCAGAGCACCCAAAACCTTGCTTCCTTGATTCACTCCGTGCAATACCTCGCACTCCATTCCACCAACTGCAGCCACATCACAACCCAAGTACCTAAAGCTTTCAACTTCTACCAGCACCTGTCCATTCAACCTTATTTCCAACGCCATGCCCAATCCGCCATGTGAACACTTCATTACATTACTCTTCCCAACGTTCACACATAACTTACGCCTATCACAAACTCTTCCAAACTCCATTACCAACCTTTGCAATTTTTCCTCAGAATCAGCCACAAGCGCTGTGTAATCTTCAAACAACAACTGACTTACCTGCCACAGCGGTCTACTGTTATCCATCATCTCTACACCTCAGCCAAATACTCATGCATTCACCTCTCTCACTGCACCATCCATGTACACATTAACAGCCACAGCAACATCACACACCCCTTTCTCACACCAGTCAACACAGGGAACCACTCACTTGTCTCACTCCCTACACTTACACTTTATTTCGAAATGTATCGCGTGACTCCTGTGCCATTGAGAAAAGGTGCTTCTGCCATGGTGCACTCGCAATTTTATTTTAGAATCTATCACGAGATTTCCGGGACTGACACTGAAGGTGCAGGACAATGCAGCCTGCAGCCAGGTACTCTTGTGATTTGTCCAATAAACAAAAATATATTATAAACATTTTATTAAATACTCGTAGCTCAAGAAATCTACATTTATTTCACATAACATGAAGCTCACCTACAGGGAACTGGCATGATTGTCTGCCATCTAGCTGCTAGGAGTACCCAAAACTTTCTGAAAGGCTGGGCAAAATATGAGCGGAAAAAATGTGCGGTTTGGTCACTTTGAGTCTACGTGGTTTGTATTCTTCCTTGTGCTTTGTAGCAGGGGTTTTCGGTCAAAACCAGGGATCGGCAACCTGTGGCGCAGGAGCCAAATGCCGCTCTTTAACTTTGCAGAGTGGCTCCTAGGTGCTCTTTAAAATGTTTAAATTGAAACAGATGGGGGAGGGAATAATATTCTGTTTAAATATGATTTCTATAGAAGTACAAACATGACACACACTTTTAATTTTATCTAATGCTGTAAAAATGTGTGAAATAAATATTACAATTCAACTAGGGGTGTAACTATGAGAAGAGAGGAAAGATCAGGTGGTACCAGTTCACGGTTGGGAAGTGATGGGTTTGAGTGCCGCTTTCTCACTGGTATCAGGTTGTAAAAAACAAGGGATGCAGGCACTGGCGCCTTCAGAAATGTTTCATAGGGGTGGATAGATGGGGCCACTTAAAATTTTGGGATGGCATAGCTGATGCTACAACAATCTAATGATATACCAATATACTGGCTAGCGGGGTGGCCAACAAATTTATAGGGGGAGCCATGGTCATCCATGGCCACCTCCTAGTGGCGTAATTGGATACAGGTTGTTGCCTCGCAGTAAAGTCATATATTGTGACTTGGAGAACTTTATTGCAATGCAAAACTCTGGCGCATCTTTCCTCTGCTTGCTTTCCACTTTCTCTGCTCTCCCCTTTGTTAGAAGGGCTCTGACTTTTAAAGAGGCAGCATCACAAGTTAATAAATGGAATCAACATTTCAACACCGAATTTTGTATTTCCTTGGGTTGTCTCTGTGTGATATTAAAATTGGTGAAATGATCTGAAACCTTTGTGAGTGATAAAAACGCAAAATAAACACAGAATTTAGGAAATGGCCAAATATTTTTTTACAGCGCCGTAGATACATTCATGTGTTGCATTCATTGTAAGGTTTAGACAAGGCTTTTAATTTTTTGCAGCTCCAGACAAAACTGGTTTGGTCCAATACAGCTATTTCAACATTTTGGTTTGCTAACACCTGCACTACACCATACAGCGACATCTAGTGGTCAAGTAGTATACTTTCCTCTTAGCAAAGTTGCTTCTTGAGTTCAACCAAAAAGGCACAAGTTGATAATTGTAAAATGGACAAGGTAAAAAATTCAGTATCTTGGATCAATGTTTTAGGCCTGTTGAACTAAACATGTAGTTATAATGGTGTGCCATATTTTATATAAGGGATGACAAACTCAATTTGTCTCTTGGGCCTAGGTCCAAACTTTCTGTTCTAAAGTGGGCCAGATCAGTAAAGTCACCTTGAAGTTTTTACTTTGTTTTTCACTAATATACTTTATCATTAATTTGTGACCTACCCTACAGATTACAAGGGATCTTGTCTCAACACATTTATTCAAAAACAATGGCATTGAATGTGTTTAACAATTTGGTGAATGTAGTTTTACACCTGAACCAACTCACCACGTCATACAAACTCAACACTGCCTTTTAGTGGCCAAAAAGAACATTTGTCTTACATTTATTTGAAAAAAAAAAAAACTTTTGATAGAAATGACCTAAACACTCACATTTTTTTAGATTAAATCTGCCAACGAGCCAGATCCAGTCCGCGGGTTGTATGTTTGATATGGCTGCATTATACTGTACAGCAACATCGAGTGGTCAAATATTAGACACTGTCATCTTAACAAATTTGCTTGCGTTTACCAAAAAGGGCACAAGTTTATTTTACCACTATCAATCTAGTAATTGACACGTTCCTATTTTAAATACATTGGATCTAATTTTCAAGCCAGGTGTACTAAATATGTATTGATACCAGCTCAGTAGCCTAGATGGTAGTGTGCCCGCTTTGAGACTGGGAGGTCGCTGGTTCGCGCCTCGGCCGAGACATACCTAATTGGTATAATGGCGGCGCCCTCTGGCTGCGGCTGCATCGACTCGCTACAACGGGTCAGGTGTATCGACATTTCGTTCTGTGTACATTGTTACAAAGAATGACAATACAAAGGTTATTATTATTATTATAATGGTGTGCCATATTTTATCTAGAGAATAATGTGGATTAAATGTGAGCTGAATGTATGAATAATCCCACTCAGCACACTACACCCTGGTTGCAAAACAATTAAAATATGTCAATAACATGCCAAGTTCAATTCCTAGAGGAATCTTTATTGAGCTGTACATTGACAACTGAAAATCGTCCGTTGTATGTATAAAGATGTGAACGTTGCTTAAATATATTAAATCAGGTTCCTGTGTCAAATACAAAAAAGGCAGATGGAGTTCAGTGGGGGAGGCCAGCTGTTCTAACCCCATCAAATACAGAAGCCTTTGGTTCTTGCCAGGGGACATATCAAATGATGCACCAAACCAGCTCAAGAAACAGAAGTATTATAAACAGTTTGCTACACCAAATGCTAATGTTTTATTTCATGTTGGGGAAGTATAGCTAAAATTAAAGTTCCACCAGTGACTGTCCCTCAATAGAAATGATTGCGTCACTTGGATTCCAAGCAAACGATGTGAGCAGTTTGAGGAAGTGTCAACTTACATTGGTTAAGTAGTGATAAATGCTCAAGCTACCCTCTTTGAATAATGTGCTGAGGGTAAAAATACTCCCCTCTTCCTCGATGCAAGGTCATTAATAAAAGCAGGTACATTGTCCTCTCTATTGTAATGCAAGGGACCTGCACATAGAAAATGTAAAATAAAAAAGAATAGTCATAAAACCTCCCCTAAACTTTCATATTTTTAAGTTTGAATTTTACTCCTGCTTTGTAGATCCTCTTTAACATTCGCTTCTCATCATCGTCTCCATGCGTCCAGAAGTAAATGGAAGGAGAGTGAGAGGAAGGCCGCGGCCCGCAATTGACGTGGATGGATGGTGTTATGAGTGCACTGCAGGAAAGAGGTCTAAATATAGTGGAAGCTAGAGCTCTTGTTGGTGATAGGAATGAGTGGAGAGGTGTTGTGAAAAGGATAGTTGGATGTTTGGACGCGTTCTAAGGGATGGGCAAGGCACCCGTATGATGCGGCAGGGGTAAACCAGTGAAAGCTGTCGGGCCCTACTGTTGAACAGAAGAGTGTGTTGTGTCACCCTGACCCGAGTGTCATGGCCGCTTTCTCGTGTCCTGTTTCATCTGGAGGGACGAAAGCATTACCAACTTGGGTGCCGAGGTGCTTAACTTGTTTGGCTGTTTGGGCATTTGGGTTGGCCATGGTCCCCCAAAATATTGTGTTTTTTGCTATTTGTTTCCCCTTTTTTAATTTTTTGTTTTTGTGTGTTTGTCTTGCTGTTGGTCACCCCTCATATGACCAGGGTAGATGGATAGATAAATTCGAATTTTCAAGACATCCTACGAGGCCTAAGTAAAATAAGAAAATACTAAGATTAACTGTTCGTCATTGGAACTGTAGCGGGTTCCCCCTGATCAGTGTTAATTTTAAAAGGGACAATGTATAATGTAGACCACTAGATGCGATTATATTGTGATGTGCAACTGAAACCAAGTGCTAAATAGCACAAAAGAAGAATGCAAACTATGAAGATTCCAAGTTTTGCCCAGTTTTTGTGGGTGCCGATGGCAGCAAGATGGCGGACAATCATGTCAAGTCCCTCGAGATGAAGCTCATATGTAAAATAATGCAAATTTCTCAACCTATGAGTATTTGAAAAAAATGCATATTTCTATAGTAGTTTGATTCAAATAATAAGCAAAAATACAAAGTTGTTTTTAACCTTTTTTCTCCACTCGAAGGCACTAAATAATACACTGACCTGTTAAGTATTTTTCTTTACGATACAAAAAAATCTGGAATCATAGGAACATGATCAACATCGTCTAACAACAAATAGTTTAGATAATGTTTGTTTTTTCTGATTTTGGTAAAAATGTTACTTGGAAATATGATTAATTAAAAAAATAATAATTCTGGTGTAAATGGGACCTAAAACAACAAAGTTTGTTTTATTCCAGCCAGTGAGAATAAATCTAAATTGTAAAAGGGTTTGATGTATTAATTCAAATGTGTTTTGTTTTAGTTATTTCCCATGAATATTTTGTTTTTACAGCAATGTATAATTGGCATTTGCGTGGGTTTCAGAGTTGTCCAAGGCACAATTTAAAATTTGAACTTTCTTAAAAAAAAAAAAAAACCCAAAAAACTCTTTTCTCAAAATTCAAGTCCACCAACACATTCATTAGCACATTAAATGCTAGTGATAACTGGATGACAGAACAGATACTCAAAAATACTTTTGTATAAACACATATTAAATTGTTGCCGCTATTTAGATAAGGGGTCTCAAACTAGCAGTCCTGGTGCTAATTGCAGCCAGTGTGATTTTTTGAGGCCCAAGCCTTAATATGAAAGTTTAAGTGTCGCCTGTGTGAATTATGGATTCATTTGTTACTGATTCGTTGAATTTTATTTAATTTTTATATGCCTATTTGGTGTAGAAAATATTCAAAAACATTTTAAACAGTAAAATGTTTTACCGGAGCTTTTGTAAAAAACCCGATTTGGCCCAACCTTAACCAGACCTTAGATCCAGCGCCCCCCCATGTTAATTAGGTTTGAGACCCCTGATTTAGATGAAATTGAAAATGATTTGTGGCACACAATTGAAAAACAGTGAACTAAAAGACCTGGCAGAACACTCAAGCAATAACACACACACCAGCCGTAGGTTTGCATAGGTGGTATATTTTTGTCCTTGTCCGCATGTTTGTTTTTTTACTCAATCCGCTGTATAATTACCACCCGCGAGCAAAGCGAGGTTGGTGATGCTATCAGTTTGGGATCCAAGTATGTAAATTAGATATATAATCTATGTATCTATATACCTTGGTCATATCCCTCAAGAGGGGTGACCGACAGCAAGACAAACATACAAAAACAAAGAAAATAAAGGGTAAAATAGCAAAAAAAACACACACAAACATTTTTGGACCATATACAGGACTGTCTCAGAAAATTAGAATATTGTGATAAAGTTCTTTATTTTCTGTAATGCAATTAAAAAAACAAAAATGTCATACATTCTGGATTCATTACACATCAACTGAACTATTTCAAGCCTTTTATTATTTGAATATTGCTGAATTTGGCTTACAGCTTAAGAAAACTCAAAAATCCTATCTCAAAATATTAGAATATCATGAAAAAGTATACAAGTAGGCTATTCAACTAATCACCTGAATCATCTAATTAACTCGAAACACCTTGCGAGGGTTTCCTGAGCCTTAAAAACACTCAGCTTGGTTCAGTAAACTAAATCACAAGTATGGGGAAGACTGCTGATCTGACTGCTGTCCAGAGGACCATCACTGATACCCTCCATCAGGAGGGTAAGACACAAAAAGAAATTCCTCAAAGAGCAGGCTGTTCACAGAGTGCAGTTTGAAAGCATATCCACAAAAAGTCTGTAGGAAGGGAAAAATGTGGCCGGAAACGCTGCACAACCAAGAGAGATGACCGCAGCCTTAACAAAATTGTGAAGAAGAGCCGCTTCCAGAATTTGGGGGAGCTTCAAAGACAGTGGGCTGAAGCTGGAGTCCAGGTATCAAAAGCCACAGTTCACAGACGTGTCCGGGAAATGGGCTACAATAGCTGTATTCCCATGGTCAAGCCACTTCTGAACTCAAGACAACGGAAGAAGCGTCTGACTTGGGCTATGGAGAAGAAGCACTGGACAGTTGCAGAGTGGTCCAAAGTCCTCTTTTCAGACGAAAGCAAGTTTTGCATTTCATTTGGAAGTCAAGGCGCCAGAGTCTGGAGAAAGGCTGGAGAGGAGCAAAATCCAAGTTGCTTGAAATCCAGTGTGAAGTTCCCACAGTCAGCAATGGTTTGGGGAGCCATGTCAGCTGCTGGTGTTGGTCCACTGTGTTTCATCAAGTCCAGAGTAAATGCAACTGTGTACCAAGAGATTTTAGAGCACTACATGCTTCCATCTGCTGAAAAGCTCTATGGAGATGAGGATTTCATTTTCCAGCATGATCTGGCACCTGCCCACAGTGCCAAAACCACCAGTAACTGGCGCACTGACCATGGCATCACTGTCCTTGATTGGCCTGCTAATTCCCCTGACCTGAACCCCATCGAGAATTTGTGGGGTATAGTTAAGAAGAAGATGAAAGACACCAGACCTACAAATGCAAATGAGATGAAGGCCGCTATCGAAGCATCCTGGGCATCAATAACACCTCAGCAATGCCACAGGCTGATTGCCTCCATGCCACGCCGGATTGATGCAGTAATCCGTGCAAAAGGATTCCCAACCAAGTACTGAGTGCATCAATGGACATTTTCAAATGTTTGATTTAGTTTTGCTGTTATAAAATTATTTTTTTTACTTGGTCCGAGGAAGTATTCTAATATTTTGAGATAGGATTTTTGAGTTTTTTTCAGCTGTAAGCCAAAATCAGCAATATTCAAATAATAAAAGGCTTGAAATAGTTCAGTTGATGTGTAATGAATCCAGAATGTATGATATTTTTGTTTTTTTAATTGCATTACAGAAAATAAAGAACTTTATCACAATATTCTAATTTTCTGAGACAGTCCTGTATATGTCCACCTAAGAGAAGCGGCGAGGTGAGTAAATACAACCACCATCTTTCACAGGCAGTCAGGTAGGTTACCCTAGATGTGAAAAATGACAAAAAACTGACTCGGCACTTTTGGTTTTGTTGACTTCAGATTTTTTTTCAGCAAAAAAGTGCAAGATGACCAAACAGCCGCTTTTAAACTTCCAGTCTCCAGTTTTTTCTTTTCTTTGGATTCTGTGTATCTTAAGATTAGTCTTTTCCAAACAATGTTTATGTAGATAACTACATATTTGGGCTGTTTGTACCCCAATTTCAGGATTTTAGTCTCCATCTGGACTCAATCTTACTCTTTGCCTTTTCAATTCTCATGTGCCAATGATCTTGCCACCAGGGAAACGCTGATGTGCTCTGAAGGCGCACAGCCATTCTAGTTTATTCTCCAAAAAGTGTAAATCAAGAACGTTCACACATAACACACGCCTTTGATTTTAGAATACAAGAAATAAATAGCAACGGTAAAAAAATAAAATAAAAACACCACGACCAGAAGAAAAAAATCAGTGCTCCTCTTCCCCTGTCTCATCCTCTTCATCTCCAAACGTCTGCTCCTCCATCTTGACCATCGAGTGCGATCGAGCCGCTACCTGCGCTGCCAAAGCCGAGTTAAAGCTTAGTGTCTCAGAGCCGTGGATCTCTGTCAGTCTGTCCATGATGGAGAAAGCTGGAATTTTGGGCTTAAGTAATCCCTCCAAGCTGTCAAGGGTATCCCCGTTGTCCTCGATCTCGTCGGACTGATGCAATTCGGACGCACCCCCACCGCCTCGGGTGCACACCGTATTTCCTGCCACCTCTTTCTCTGCCTCCAAACCGCAGCTGAACTCAGATGGTTCAGGTCTCATCCGGTCTTCCTGTTTGTTTATTACCAATGACTGTGATGGGTCATTTCCACCGTCAGCCTTTTCCGCTGAGTCGGCAGATAAGGCCGACGAATCGGTCACGGGGTCAGCACACCCAATGGAAACAGCTGCAAAGACAGAAAGAGAGTACTCAACTGATAAAATCAAGATTCTAATAATCACTCATTTACAGTGTTGGGCATGTACAGCAATCAGTGGAAACCATGAACCAGTCATTTTTCTTGGATTTTACAGTCTTGACACTCCTTATCCATTTTGTCTCTGGACTTCAAACCACTATAAGATCTCCTTTTTGCATTCCTAGGTACCTTCCAAGACGTTTTCATAAATAAAGTTAAGCTTAACTTACTTTTGGAAGATGCGCTTCAAGAGATGGGCGCCTTCCTCCTCCGTGCTAGAAAGTGGTCGAAAAAAAGCCATCCAAACATTTTCTCAACCGCATCAAACTTCCTTATTCCACTTTCATTTCAAAAGAAACGGCTCACCTCTTCTTTACATCAACCATATCGAATGGATGCACGAGATATTAAACAATAAAAATATCAAAGTTCTTAGCGTGCTGGAGATACAGCATAGAATGTTTACAATCGAACTAGGAAGAGGATCTCTTCTTCAGGGTGGATGCTCTGATCTCTCACAACGCCACACGCCGGTAGCGGCGGAACGAAGGACTACGGTACAGACCTGAACTCGGAAAAAAGGTGAACACAATACAAAATATAACTTACAGCAATGTCCTAGTATTTTTTGACATCCCGAAATAATTGTTCGTATCTACCATTTTTCCTAACTTGAATGCTCGTAAGTAGGGGAGCGTCTGTATTGTATAAACGATATGGAGAATATCTCCATGACGAGAAATTCAGGGTCCTCATACTCTGCTTGACACAGCACGACTAACTGTTAAGTCGTACTTTGGAGGGTCGGCGTGTTTATATCTAAAATTAATTTATATTGCATGCAAATTGAGGGTTGTATGTGATAACTTGAATCATTCAGGAGTTTTCACCGGTTAGAGGGCATTGTAATACATGTTTGGGATTTAATCAGTAGCGGGATCCCGCAGTAATGCACCATGTAGCAACGACAGTAGAGTTACATCATTTTATTAAAAAACACGTTACAGGACTAATTATAGAGAAAAGGAATAACACGTAAGTCCCAACACTGCTCATTTGATTCTTGATTGACAATTCAAAATGGGAATCAATAACAGATGAGGAACTAGCAAACTACAAACCTTGGTCACTGAAGAGCATCTGCTTCCTCTTCATCCTCTCACCCACCGATGTGCGAAAGCCCAGAACTGCCTTGAGCTCGGACAAGACGCGACGGGACTCTTCCCGCTCACGGCGCTGACGTTCCCTCTCCTCCGGGGTGAGCATGTCGCACCACGAGTCCTTGACTTCATTTTCGGAGTCCGAACTGGACACATAAGCTTCCAGCTCCTGTCACAGAATCAGATGAAGTCTTTCATTGAGAGTCCCAAAAGAATAATAGAACAGTAACATTCATGGTGCGATTCAACTTTGAGTATTTTGGATGATCTTCCAAGGCTCAGAAGGTATTTTTCGGACTTCGTAAACACAGCAACACACAATTAAAAAAATGGTCTTTTGTCGGGAAAAAAAAACAAGTATAAGTCTGTAGACATGCACTTCAAAAATGAGCTCAAATACGGTGTCCCGTGGGTTTATGATATGGTGGTTTGCCAAAAAGCATACATTTACACCTGGTGTGTCAAACATTCGGCCCACGGTTTGGATCAGGCCCGCGACTGGAATTAATCCAGCCCGTGACACAATGATGAGAGAGGCACAAGAGAAAAAAAATGAGCCACACCACAAAAACAGTTACCTGCAGTTTCAAATATGTGCACTGGGTGTTGCCAAAACTAGAAGTCCCGGACGTGCTGTTAAGGCAATATCATTGCACTCACATGTGGTTTGTGTTTGTTTCTCTTAATCCAAATGATAATGTTCTACTAAACTATGCTTTTCATCACCAATGATTGGAAATAATCGGTTAGCGTCTGAATTAAAAAATACAAAGCAGCTCTAGCTCCTTTAGATCATACACATGAAGTCTAACAATAAATTTACCAAATTCAGGAAAACATTTTCACTAACATCTAAAAAGCAGAGAAAGACTTCTACATTTTTTAAATTTTGCACTTAAATTAGTGGCATTTGTCTCTGCCCTACAAGTCCCACGGTGCTATAGAACATAGAAATATAATGGATGAGAGAAACTTCATGAGCTCACAAGCAATTGGAATATTTGAATGCTTATGCATATGTGAACAATCTGGAATTGTTAAAAATAACCCAGTGGTTCTCAAAAAGTGGGGCGTGAGGTTGTGTCCTCGGTGTAGATTTCTTTACTGTTCTAGAATAAAGTGCAATTACTCCCCCACTACTCTAAGAGGGCATAGCGCTCTCATTGGCATAGTGTGCGCCTGTGGTGAAGAAGTTTTGTTTACATTGAGCATTAGCACTCGGTGCGAAGATTGAAGTGTTGACACAAGATGTAGCGGACGCTTGAGTTACACTATGAAAACAATATTTAACAGGAATGAGAAAACAGGTGGAGATAAATGGAAATAAAGAGAAAAACAATCTGCTCTACTTATATATTTGGGTTTTGCAAGTTAACATTTTCTTATTACATTGGTACCTCTACTTTCAGATTTAATTCGTCCTGGGAGTAGCTCTGTAATTTGAAATATGTGTAGGTAGGGATGCCTTTTAAATGTAAATTCAGTGATATGTTTCAAGCCCCGCAAAAGTACATTTTTTTTCATAAATCATAAAAGAGCATGAAAAATACTGTACATATTAAAATTAGATTACTGCACAATAAACATAAAAAAGAGGCACGTGATGTAAAAAAACTAAGACTTAAGGAAAGAAATATATTCATTTACCTTTTAACTGGCCTCTTTGGTTACTGGTCCTAAGCAATATTTTTTGCCTCGCGTTTCTTGAAAAACTGATCCAATGACGTCTGTTTTTGCCAATTAGCCGTAAAAGCGCAAGGCAGACGGCATCATAGTGAACAATTGCCTGACCTGTCAACATTTTTTCCGGGTGATTGCTTTACTCGAGACTAGAGTGTTTACAAAACGGGAAGGGGACACGAACAGCATGCCAAGATTCAAGCATTTGTACAGGTTTTCCAGGTAGAACTCTCGGAGCGGCAAATGGCGGTGCATACTGTATTTTTTACTTTGACACTTCCTTGTAACTAGAAGCAATATTTTCCTGTTCAGGTACATTGCAATCTGACACTTCTGTATGTAGAGATTTGTAAGTAGATTACACTGAATTGTGTTCTTAAGTTGATGTTGGAGATTAGTTTGAATTTTTATTTATTGATTTTATCCAATTAAATTTTTTGTACCATGTGGTTTGACATGGTAAGTCAAAAAATGTTTTTATGTTAAATTACTCTTTTTTTCATTTTCTGTTTCATTAAATAAAGTAACACTTTGTTGTAATATGCTCCATATTTCTGTCTTTTTCATTTACTCACATGTTAATAAAGGTAGGGTTAAGCAGAGCAGTACAGACAACAATTTTAACAATTATACTATTTGTAGTCAGGGGCGAAGATGTGGTCTGGAGGGGTGCACAAGGTTTTC
Source organism: Urocampus carinirostris (assembly GCF_059441175.1). Classification (NCBI taxonomy): domain Eukaryota; kingdom Metazoa; phylum Chordata; class Actinopteri; order Syngnathiformes; family Syngnathidae; genus Urocampus; species Urocampus carinirostris. The sequence goes on from NC_142359.1 coordinate 21,780,147, forward strand.
TTATTCCTAGGCGGTGTACGACAGAAAATAACTGAGAAGCACTAGATTAAGCCAACCAAAAACCTGGCAGTCGGATTAAGACCTTTAAATTTTCAAAAAAAAGATGAGAAATCTCGTTAATGGCAGGGAAAGAATTGATCCACCAAATCGGCACATCAAGTTGATCAGAGGAGTTACTACTGTAAAAATTAAATTATTTTGTCCGTCCTTTCTATATTTTAGGTCAAGTAAAATCGAAATGTAAACACAAACGATCAATACTTAATTCTTGTAAAGTGAATTAATGAATTCACTAGAAAGGCACTTTCTGGTAAGCCATTTCGCTTTTAAACATTTATATAAATAGCGATTAAGTAATTTCAGGGACCAACAACTTTTCATAACTATGTTACAACCTCTCAAATTCAAATTTCCAACCTCAACCAGTGAGCTGAAATAACTGCTCTCACCAGCTCTTCGGGAACAGGATCTGTGTCCAGGATCAAAGGATAGGACGGAGGATCAGGCATCGCAGTCACTATTGCCCCAAGCTGGTCCAGACTGTCTGAGTTACCTGTAGAAATGACGTGGATACAGCATTTTTAAGGATTGACTCGCCCATCGTAGTTATTTCCTACCTGGACAGTCATTGGCCCGCCTGAGCATCCGCTCCACTTGTCCGACCGTGTCATCCCAGCATCCGGTGCTGGCCTGCATGTGAGGCTGGAGTTGGTTGAGCCTTTCACTCAGGTCCTGGTAGCCCTCCAAAGTCAGCTGGCTAGGCTCCTTGGACACCATCAGTTTCTCTAGGTCGTCCTCCAGGATAATCATCCTGAAGATGACATCCGGGTTAGTTGCCTGGAGATGCCGGTGAGGGTTTGCGTACGTCTCACTCGCTCAGCAGAGCCTTGAGGTGCAGTTGCAGGCTGCGAATGGAGGCGTGGAGAGTGTTTAACTCCCGGCACTTCTCGCGCACATGGGAGCTGCGTTCGGAACCCGGCGCCCTGGCCTGTGTCTCAAAATGGCGGTGGAAGTCATAGCTCCGCTGCACTTCTGCAAGACAGGTTGCTAGCGCTTGGTGCAGGGGCTCAGTCACGCTGGCGACGGAAATGTGCAGTGGGAAAGGAGGAACAGGATCTTCTTTGGAAGCAGCGCTTTCCTCCTCAAGTCTGCAGGGTGACAGGAGGAGGGCTAATCGGCGAAAGCACTCTGAGCTTTGCCCTACCCACAACTGGAACAACATCTGGAAGATGACAAATTGTCAGATAAGTAGGCAGTATTTAGGAAAATTGATTGTCAAATGTATCCTTATGTATATTTTATTGATAATTGTTAAAATACCCTTTGTATAAGAAGAAATCCACTTTTGAGCTTCTCAACAGTTATGTTTTTTTTAGAATTCACAATAATAGAAAGGATTGTCTTCGTAATTAGAAAAAAAACTCAAAAATCTCAGGTCCTATAATGAGAAAATCCCCCAAAATCTAGTATATAACCAGTCCATACAGACAACTGAGTGAGATTCAAGAGGCTTCTCATGGTACTGTTATACATGGAAACCAGTACTAGTTGTTTCAAGAGGGAGAGCAAACACTCTAACCAAAAAACCCGGCCTGGAGAGGGATATGGGTGCCCCACAGGAAGTGGTGTCTTGTCAACACAGGTGGTTAAGGGACCTGTGAGCCGTGGACCATACATGTGGGTGCTGTTTTTTTTTTTCGTTCACAAAATTCTAGCCAATCAAAAAGTGTGAGAATGGAAAGCTAATGTTCAAATCAAAGTCATGTTTTAGAGTCTCATTAAAATTTGCCATTTGTTTAATCCCTAAACACAAATTATAATTGTGGATGGTCACATTCCATACCTAGGTATCGCCATCAGACTGATATCAAGATATTGGCACTGATATTGCAGATTGCAGAGTAGATTTTTTTTCTGTAAATCTCCGTGTTGAAAAAATGTTACTGATAAAAGAAAAAAAAAAACACCTTTGTAAATATACATTGAAGTACATTTTCTGTGTTCTTATATGCCTTTGTTTTGTGGTAAATTTACTTATCAGAACTACTAATGGTTACGACACCTCTTATCAGTCGGTAGTGAGGAGTTGAGTACTCCTATTGGTCAGAAAAAAAAGCAGCATTGAACCTCCCTAATTGTAATTATTGTAAAGATTCTACAGTGAGAACTTTTCCCGCTCTAATTTGATTAAAATATTATCAAAGTAAGGTAATTGTTTTTATCCATCCTCAATGGCTGGTACAGAATTAGAGATAAAGTTGTGTGAATATCTTAAGACTAGAATTGGGTTTTTTGTCATGGATCTATGTTGGTGAAACATTGTGTGCAACAACATTAGACATGGCTCTCTAGGGTAAACGTGTAATAAAGACTTTGAAGAGAACAATAAGATAGAAGAATAGCGAATAAGTAAAAAAATATTTACAAAGTAGTCAAGTCATGTTTTTTTGTGACGCCCCTAATCACAAAGAGTCTCAAAGGGCTGCACAGACCACAGATTATTGCAAACCACAGACTATTATGACAACATCCCCTGATCTAAAACCTACATGAGGGCAAGGAAAAACTCAAAAACCTCAACATGGGACAAATGAAGAAATCTTGAGAAGGGAACGCACATGAGGTAATCCCCCTTCCAGGATGACCAGGCTGCAATGGATGTTGCAATAACAAATAATACACAGATATTGTCAACATAAGCAGTGCTTGGAGACTTGCTCAAGTTATAATAATAGTGCAATGTAAGAAAACGCATAGTACTAATAGTGCAATAAAAAGTAATGTAATAACATTAGCAGTAAATTCCAAAACAAATGGCAAGATACATATTTTCAGTTGTGCTCACTTGTTTAGGGTAGTAATGGCTTGTAAGATGTGTACAACTATCAAAAGACAACAGGAATGATTAGAAAAAAATCCAGTAACACTTCACCTTGAGGGAGGGCAGACTGTAGTCATCAGTCAGTTCCTGGGCCTGCTCGTCGCCAAGGTGCTCGATGCCTAAGCCCAGGCCCAGCTCCTTAAGAGGCACTGCAGACATGTAGTTGGTCACGTTGTCCACCTCCGATGTCAGCGGAAATGTCAGCTGCTGTTAAGGGCAACAAAACTCTTAGCAGCCAAGGATGTGTGCAATTATAGGTCTTTGTCTTTTATTCCGAGGGAAAGAGATGTCCTATATTCAGACTTAAGTCCAGGAAAGGATATTCCTTGAGCATATGACACGTGGCCCTTCGTGAGGCTCTAAAAGCTGAGCGGAGAGCCCAGTAGAGTGCCTTCCGAAGTCCCATCAGTTGGTGTCCTCGGGGCGCCAACCCTCCCGGCCCTATCCTGTTAAAAGTGCCGGCCGCACTCACCCTGTCGAGCAAACTTGACAAGTGAAATGTGATACAACTGTGGAAACGTATCGAATTGGAAAGAAACGGGCACAAATACAACACATTAGACTGAAGATGAAGCACAACACAGGACAAAATAAAGTGCTGAGAGCCCCTGTCACTGTTTAGCACAGGGGTGTTAAACATACGTCCCACAGGCTGGATCAGGCCTGCCAATGGATTTATCTCGGCTTGTGAGACAATGCTAAAAAGCATAAGAGAAAAATGAGCCGCATTACGTCAAACAATGACCTGTAGTTTTAAATATGTCCACTGGAGGTCACCAAATCCAGGTTCCACTACCAAATAAACCACCCTCTGTAGCTGTATTTGCTGACTACCATTTATTATCCAGAGAACAGTGAGGAAACACCCATCCGATGTTATTCTATTTCAAATAAAAATTATGGACACGCTGTTTAAAACAATACCATTGCACTTACGTGTGGTGCATGGATCTCTTAACTGAAAAATTTGCATCTTAACTCGATTTTATCCCCAGTGATTTGGAATTATTGGTTAACAGCAAAGTTCCCAATTTCAGGTAAACATTTTGATATACAATTAAATAAATAAAAAGCACAAACACAGTTTTGAATTATTCAAATCGTTTGCACTTGAATTAGTATTTGTGCTATTTTTGTGGCTTTCCAGTTTGCATGAATTTCCCTGAGTTAAAAAAACTGGTGAAAATGAATTAAATTGTTCTTTTGTTTATTTTACAAAATCACAGTTGATAAATACAACAGGATAATACATCTTAGTAAAGGAAAAATATTGAAAGGAAACAAAACCTAAATAATAGTTCTATACTTGAATTTTACCCCTCCAAATTATAATATTTAATGGTGAGCCTCCAAAAGATCCCCAGCCCTACGGCTACGGCACATTTTTTATGCCATTAATATTACTGGTCAGGCCCCTTGAGTTTTTTTTCTACCATCCGTCTCGAGCTAAATTTAGTTTGACACCCCTGGCTTAGAAACTACACTGATGTGATTATACAATAGCAAGAAACCTAAACAGTTGTGCCATGCTTAAAGGACCCAATATTCTGACCGTTTTGATCCAATTTTTCTACAAACCTTTGTGAAAGGAACTTGAGAATCACACAGAGGGGTGATTAGGAGGAACAATTAAGTCAAGCAATTATTTCTGATTCAACCATGCAGGTTTGGGCTCAGCATGCAGCGACGGGACACAAACAGTGTTGGGACTGATGCGTTACAAATAAAACGAGTTCTTGGAATGCCATTACTTTTCTCGGTAACGAGTATTGTAACGTGTTGTTAACATTTTGTAACTTAAATGTCATTACTAAATGGTGCATTACTCTCTTACTACGCTATTTATTTAATGCCCATCATGTATTGCTATGTCCCCTGACTGCGGAACACTCCTTTATCACTCACGTCGTCACATACAACCCTCGATCCGCCAGCCATATTCATTTAAGGGTCAGTGTGTTTATATCAACATACAAAGTACAACTAAATACAGTTGTGGGGTCACTGTCTCAAGCACAAAGTATGATGGTGCTGAATTTTTCCTCATTGAGATATTCGCCATACTGTATATACTTGCATTGAATTTCCAATTATAATAAAAAAACACTCAAATCAGGGTGTCACCAGTAGCGAATTGTAGGTAGCACACGAGGAAGAGGGTGTGGCTCATACAGGAACGAGAAACCAATGGTGCAAAAGCAAGCACAGAATCTAGGGTGAACGTGTGTCGAGTTTGGTGACTGATCATTTTTTGGAATACACCATGTCTGGAAGGAAAAAATACATACTGGACAGTACTCAAGAAAGGAGAAGGATGTCTGCAACCTGATTGAAGTCCTGAGACAAAATGGATATGAAGTGTCTCGGCTAAGTGTTAATTTGCAAGCTCTCAAGATTACACAAGCCAAGAAACCTTAAGGCTTCACTGCTTAAACAGGTTGGTGTACACGTTTTCTTCTATTTATTTTATAATGTGGCTATTTTTAAGCAGTTTTAGGGAGTAGCCTTCTTTTTGAGTATACAGTAGTACCTCTACTTAAAAATGTCTCTACATACAAAAGTTTCAGGTTACAAAAGAAACTGAACAGGGAACGTTGCCTCTAGTTACAAAGCCGTTTCAGGATACAAAGTCAAAAATACAGTACGCGCTGCCATTTGCTGCTCCCAGAGTTCTACTTGGCAAACCGGTGCGTCTGCGTGAATCACGACATGCTTATTGTGTCCCCAGGTAAAGTTAAAGGGTATAAGAATAGATTTATTATTTCTTTTATTTTTCGTTTTATTACATTATGTGCCACTCGTTTTATATTTATTGTGCTGTAATCTATTTTAACATGTATTTGTTTTATGTTCTGATACTAAAAAAATCTCATACTTTTGCAGAGCTTGAAATAATTAGCACAATTATATTTAAAACGAGTCTCTACTTAAAAATGTTTCAGATTACAAAGCTTCTCCCAGAACAAATTTAATTCGTAAGTAAAGGTATCACTGTATACGGTATTTGATAACTAGATAGTTACCTTTAGAGTAATGTGCTACTTTTTGGTGTCAATAATCTGAGCGTTCACCAAGTTACTTTTAAAATGAAGTAACTGGTAACTGTAACTAGTTTGTATTTTTAAGTAACATGCCCAACACAGAAAACAAATGACAACAATGACCATTGGGATGAACAATCAAGCAATCTTACAGGGTGAATCCTCGCGAGATGACCTCCGTCTCCTGGACCAGCCGCAGAGCCTTGCGGGAAATCCCGGTTAAAGCTTTGCTGTTGTGGACCACCGCACAGAGTTGTGCGACACGGGTGTGGACAGCTCGCTGGGTGGCGCCACGCTTCCACAGAGCCGAGGCCCGTGCCATTACCCACACAAACGCGGCCAGCAGCAAGGGGGCAGCCAGGGGCAACCACACATCATCAGACGTGGAGCAAAGACCCAGCAGAACTGCAGTCAGGCCCACCAGACCTACCAAGTCCCTGAGTGAACACAAGAGGAGTCTTATTTGAACAAAAAAAGTCAAGGCCTGCTTTTTTTTCCACCCAATTATACTGCCTACCTTAAATACAGATATAAGTAAAAACAATACATAAAAGGAAATTAGCATCATTCAAAAACCATTAAGATTACATTTTTTTCAAACACTTAAAATAATTAATTCTATTTTCTTCTTAAATAAATGATTAGTTAATGCTAGCAGCCCTGCCAGCAAGAATAGCTGCTAATGCTATCCATGTCAGCACCCACGACAGAAGCTGCTTATACTGGTAGCCTGGTCAACAACGCTAGCATCCTCACTGGTGGAAAGTGTCTTCGTCCGCGACGCTAACAGCTAATCATGACGGGATTTTTTTTTCGGTCACTTGTTAAATCTCTAAATAATAAAACATATACAGTAATTATTTGCTGTATAACGGTTTGGTGATTTTGGTTACTTCACTGACTGTCATCGCGAATTGTGTTTTGCATTCTGATTGGCTAAACAGTCGTCCCGCCCCTTTTCTGCCTGTATATAAATAACGTTTTGGTCGAAGTTGTACACATGCTTTAAAATTTGAAATATAAACTGCAACCACTTTTCCAATCTTTTAACCCTTCAGCTTATGCAACAATGCAACCAATTTGTGCGTTTTTTCTAATTCTAACAGCCGCCAGGGGCGCTCAAGCAGTAAAGGAAAGAACAGGTGGAATTTATATGCCGAGGAAGACACAAGTTCAATGCAACTTCGCACTTTGTGCTTGAATAAAACTAACATAAACAGACCCTCATCATAGAAAAAAGTTTCAATCGAAAGGGGTGGGGGGGGGGGGCTACCTACCATATTCAGAATCATCTTTGAGTGCGTTTATTTGTTAGCGGATATATTTTTGCAAAATGAAGGGATTACAAGAAGTAAAGTCCAACGAGGCATGACGTATCTCAGTGACTGGTGACATCGTACTGACACGCATTTGTTTATTAAAAGTCCGGCGGTCACTGGCGGGCTGTGGGAACATTAAGGGGTAGATGCGGCTTATAATCAATCAGGTGCATCTTGTAGAGACGGCACTGAACAAGCTGCTGTCAATCATGGACAACTCACTACACCCACTACACACCATCATCTCCAGGCAGAAGAGCAGCTTCAGTGACAGACTGCTGTCACGTTTTTGTTCCACGGACAGACTGAGGAGATCATTTCTCCCTCATGCCATGAGGCTTTTTAACTCTACCTGGGGGAGTAAAAGCCCACAATAAACCCAAACCCCACATTTGCATATTTTACCCTTTTTTATTACAGTGTCTATTTTTTGGAACATTATTTAAAAGCTCTATATTTCATACGTTATATTGGGTATTTTTGTATTCTATAGCTCTTATTTTATTTTTTTAACACAAGGATACTGCTGGCAATGTGAAATTCCCTACGGGATGAATAAGGTATCTATCTATCTTTCTTATAAGTTGGTCCGTATTTCTATACGTTAACGGGCATATGGTGTTATGCAGAAGTGTATTTAAAATATTTTTTTAAAAATGATATTATTTTAGTCACAAGGGTCTTGGAGGATGTGACAGGTTTTCTGCTTCTTAGTGAGCATGACAAAAAATAATTTACCATAACGAGGGCCTGTCGAAGATGCGGGGTCGGGGCAGGGAGCGGGCGCGGTCGGGCGACGTGCAAAGCGCCAGTAGGTTTGGGTCCAGCAGCTCGATCAACTCGATGTCCTCCTGCAGGAGTACGCCCTGGTCCAGGATGCAGCTCACAGAGTACTCGCCGAGTGTACGGTCCTGAATGAAGCAGGGAGAAGGTTGGTCAAGGGAAAATGACAACCAAGCCGTGCTTATGTAAATATTTTAAGCGCAACCCACCAGCTGCTGGTCGAGCGTGTGAGACATGGTCGCTTTCAAGAGTGGGTTCCATTTCCACAAGGCCTCAGCCAGGCTCTGCATTAATCCACCCTAGAAATGTCATTTTTTTTTTACAAAGAAAAAAAAGGGTTTCGTATGAAGATTTTTAACCTCGGGTGAGTCATTTGAGGTGTACATCAAAAGTTAATTAGATTTTACATCTGTGTTAACAATTCCCAACTGAGTTCAAAGAGCCCTTATGCTTTATGCATTAGGTTCGAGGAATGGGGACTGGGCCAAGTGTTGGAGAGTGACATTCTCGTCACAGCGTTTTTTTTTGGGTAAATGTAGCATGAAAATGGTAAAGTAATAGAAGGCCGTCTTCAAGTAGAGTCAAAATAACAACCCAAACCTCACGGGCGTGTCAAAGGGATCCTGTTCGCTGTGCACCAATATGGATTTTTTTACATTTGCAAACGTTAAGAAGAATTTATAGCCGCTGTCGTCGATACGCCGTCATGACCAGATTAGCCCCATTTTTAAGGCATTTGGTGACGCAAGGCTTTTTAGAATGTCAAAAGGATGACATTCCCTTTTCATTCCAGTTTTAACTAACATCCGGGAAGTGACATGCTGACCAAAGTCTTCTTTTCCTGCCGGCACAGAGGAAGTGTGACACATTTGGAAAGTTTTAGATACACAAGAGCACTCATAGCCCCCGACACATACAACAGATGTGAAGTTTAGGCAAAGGAAAGCTGTACATATGCATTAAACAAAGCATGCCAAAAGGAAGGTCAATCAATTGAAATGAAAATTATGTAAGTGAGGAAGAAAATTGCATCCCCATGTGGTAGAAAACAGGAAGCAAAATACAGAGAAATTCTGGAAAAGGAAAATAAGAAAGAAAGTCTCTCTCAGCACATTCTGTGATTCCTGTTTTAGCTCATGAATCATCTGAAGTATTCACCTCCGCTTCCCGGCGAGCATGCCCAGATCCCAGGTCGCAGTCTTTCTCCCTCACTCCTGGGGTACATGCCTCAAAATCAGTGTGCCCTAAATCATGCAGGTAGTGGAAAAGCGGTGAATTCTGCAAAGAAAACAAAAAAGTTAGCTCTTCTCATGCTGATGAGTTGAAGCAAGATCCGTCTCGGCCACCCCAAGTTACCCCCTCTGAAAAAATTAAACTAAATCCATTCAGGACATACATGAGTTCAGAATGCAGATTGTGTCCAGACATTCAAAAATGCACTTCATAATCCTCCTCCTCCTCCCCAATTCCTGGACAATGTCAGACCTGCTCGCTGTCAGCATCATTGCATTACATTCCTGATGCATTCTGGGCGCATCTGTCTAATTATGGTAGCAATATAAATACGGCCTCAGAATAATACTTACCTCCATGGTAATTATTCGATCACGTTTTGTGTATCTCATCAGAACTGACGCACGATTCTGTCCGTTCACTTACGTCCAAACTGCTATAAACAAAAATATCCCAAGATCTCGTCGCCATTTATCTGAAGCTTAGTTAAAGAGCTAACATTATCGTACACTGTAAAAGTAGTGATTCTACACTTCTATAAGAACCTAGCATCTGGTTTTCGGTGTTTAGGGTGACACTGTCAGGGAGCTCCTATTTGTAGCAGCATGACAAAGCATAGGCTAACAAGTGACGCACACCGGCGCTCGGCACAAACCTCGAAAACGACATCTTCGTCAAACTCCTCGGTCATGGTGCTCCTACATCGAAGTGCAGCTCTTTCTGCATGCCGAACTTCGGGAGGTGATTGGACGGGGAGAGCCGTGCCTTTAGCTAAGTAGCTAAATATTGTTTAAAAAGACTACAATTACCATACAAGTGCAGTCTCTAGTGCTTCTTCTTCGAAGAATACCCAAAGTGCCTCTGGTCTACAGCGTTCTCTGTGGCCATTTTGAGTACAGGACCAACCGTTAGAAACGCCAGGCGAGGAGATATAAAGAATGACACAGAAAGACAAAGAAAGTTATTTCAAAATAAAATTGTTTTTAAGAAAAACAAGAATAAATTTCAAAAACACAACAAATAAAGGAGTCATGAGATAATTTTATTACCTTTAAAATGTGTCTTAATAGCTTTATTGTTATATAATAACGCTCTTTACACATATTGTTGTTTACAATTTTATGTTATTCTGTAACATGAACAGGAAGTTCGAGTTGCACGCTCTTTCCGCCTTGACTTAACTGACAAACTTTGCCGAAGCCGAAAAACTTTGGAGAAAAATAGGAAAAGCACCAAGGATTAAATCGTTGATGGAGGGTATACGCGCAAAATAAGGAATAGAAGCGGCGGTTCGCGGTTTGTCTTAGTTCCGTGCTGGGTATTTTGAATTGACAGGAAAAAATGAAGAACTTGTAGTGTTTCCATTGAAAGTGAATTTACGTTCCTCATGGAGAGAGTTGCAACGAATCGGGAGCCATGAGCACAGGTTTGTTTTTTTACATTTGTTACCGCAAATGACAAATTTATCAGGTCACTTCCAGGCAAACATCTCTTAAGTAATAAAAAGCCACAAAACAACATTTTTTATATAAATCAACCACGGATTTTTTTCTACCGCTTAATTACAGCATTTCTCGTTGAAAGAAAAACCTCTACAAGAACAGCACAAAGGGACACACTAAACGTCATTTTGCAAGTTCTCCAAAACCAACACTGACAATTAAAATGAAAATAGAAGTCGCTTTCCCTTGAAAGAGGCTCACTTGCAGCTGGCGATGGTCAAAACTCCTTTGTCTCCTAAACATCTGTCCTGCTGTTGACGCTACACTACCATGCAGTCAATGTAGTCTCTTATCCAGCTCCCGTTGCAGCTTTGTATCGATAAATGTTTCCATTCACATGCATTTGATGTCGGTTATTTGCACTTTTGACAGTTTGCATTACCTGACGACTGATTGCGAATTCGTTTAGAAATCATTCAAACCCATGTCTTCCATATCGTCGATTGTCGTATGAAGCACTCGTTGAACTTTGATTGCATCGTCACTACGACTGTACTAATTGGGCGTGTAGCGGTTCACATTGTGCTCTAATTTAACAGAAGGAAAAGAAACATGCTTCATGTACCGAAGCTGAGTTATTAAAGAAGCGAGAGCGATCACCGTATTCCATGCTTTCTCTACCCCAGTTGTTTCAAGCCAGCATAATTAACTGTGCAATTAAAATGGACTCTTAAACATCTTTATTAGTATTATTATTATTATTTGCCTCGGAATTAGGTGCATTCCTAACGGTGTTTTGTATCTTTTCTGAGCTTGTGGTCGTTGACATTCTAAAACAGATAAAAAAAAACCCTGTCCTGACTCCTGTCTTTTATTTTTCACTTTAATTGAGGTGGTCCAATTATCAGCAAGCTTTGCAGAAGCTTGACAGCGACGTTGTGAATTTAATCAGGTGTTTTGGTGGAGAAGGGAATTTAGATAGGTGAACCTTGTTACCAAACCCCCCTTTTAGAAACATTGCAGGATGTAGTGGTATCACTGGACATACAAATTAATCCACCCTTTCCTTCTAAATTAGTTTGTTGTTTTTTTTACTTGGGCACAGCACAGGAACAACATCAACATATGACTATGAAAACACAATATTTGCATTCCATCAGCTGTACAGTACAGTACAATACAATAATACAACTGTATTTTGTTTGATTTATTTGTGTGATTGTATACTAAAATCCAGTTGGTTTAAGGATTTACCTTACTGGAATTTTGCAATTCAATTCTGCTTCAGTGAGTCAGTCGGCACTCCCAGCACTTTCATTCGAATCTTGGATGCTTGATGTTTTTCACATTTACTCCCCCCGAACCCGGGAGTGACCGTTTAACCTCGCCTGTAACTTCATCTTGCAGCTGTCTCTGCTGATATTTGAGAACGGAAGGAAGTATAATACATTAATGTCTATGTGTTTTGACTCCCGTCTTGTGTTGTGTACATGCAGGTGTGAAGAAGCCTCCATTAGCTCCCAAACCTAAATTTCCCTCCGTGGCCAAACCCTCTCCTCCGCCCATTGCCCCCAAACCGGACCTGCTCACCACATCCCCCATTTCCTCCCAGCCTTCCCCCGCCACTCTCAAGAGGACAAAGCCGGCCCTCGCCCCTAAGCCTTGCATCCCCAAACCCACATGCCCTCCTCCCCCCACCACCTCGTCGTGCCTCAAAGCCCACCTTATCTTATCTCCTGAACAGGATCTTCCCGATAACAACCTCTCATTGCTCAACACCAGAAATGGGAATTTATCGAAGCGGGTATCAGACTACATCATTCCGACGTGCACCTGCAGGCTGCAGGCCTGCTGCCAATGCTGGCCTGCGGAGAACGGCGTGCACGACACTCATGAGTTGAAGAATGGCATTCACGAAGGAGCGGAAACCGCACCAGAGGGTTTGAGTGATCATGCAGGGGTGAACAAAAGGCCTCAGGGGAAGCCTCAGAGACTCAAACACTTGGACAGGGTGGGGAAAAACGAGACATTGACTGAAGCTGAGGTAAATACAGGAATCATAGACATCAGCTGTGATGTTGCAGGCAGCATCATCGCGACCTCTTCACTTGTGGAACATCTGGAGCAGCTAGAATGCAGCGACCATTTGCACTGGAGCTCTTCGCTTCCTGCGCCACCGAGTAAACCTCTCCCCGTCCCGCACCCCCGCAAGCACAAAAAGCCCAACCTGGTGAGACAGGATGGCGTGGAGGAGGTCGCTCAGGAGGAAGACCGTTCAACAGAGGAGAACTCTGTCCACAAAGAAGAAGATGAACCCAGCGCTCCAGTGCCACCCCTTCGCCAGACCTCCCTTTCCCCCCGCCTTCAAAGAACGCACCACGGCTCTCCCAGACTGAACAAGAATGCCTCACACTCGCTCTGCCTGCTCTCCCAGCCCCACCCGACGGGCGAAAACCCTGGCGGCGAGGAGGAGGAAGATGGCTATGGTGATTTTAAGCGTTATCCCGTCACCCACAGCCTCCCTAAGCAGATCAAACTGGGCTGCCCGCCTCCCCCGCTGCACACCAGGAAGGCCTATTCAGCTGAGGACCAACAGCCGCTGAGGCCGCCGCCTCGGAAACCTCAGAGGCACAGCTTACACGCTCCGCCATCGCCCTCTGTCTGCCCCCCGCCGCCTCCTCACGGCCGCATGAGGGAGCTTCCTGCGCCTCCCTACGAGAAACACTCCTGGCGCTTCTCCCGACCCTGTGTGACCTTCTTCAGCCGCCAGATGCCCACCAGGAGCAGCGTGCCCCCCAAAAGTCGCGCACTTGCGCTAGGGGCCAAGCAGCGGGCCCAGTCCTTCTCCGCCGCCGACCTGGCCACACGCGTGGACTCCAGCAAACGGACCCTCTCCTTTCGCAAGCTTCTGGAGTTGCGCATGTCGGTCAAGATACTGCCCAAGATGCTAGCCAAGGCAGGCCATTCGCTAGACTGCGCCAATGCAGAGTCCAAGCGGGCGGAGCGGCCCAACAGCTGCATTGGCAAGGTCAGCACTGGCGACGACAGCAGTGCGGAATACGAGAACGTCCCCCTTTATGAGGAGATCCCCGAGTACATGAACCTGCCTTTCCATGGCTGGTTGCAGGATGGCGACGACACGGATATCTACGAGGCTCAGGACCCCTACCTCCGGTTCCAGGAGGACCACAGCGACAGGTGGCATTTCTTTTTTTGCAACTTGCTTTCTATTGTATTTTTTTATTTTGAACATTTAACAAACCAAAATCAAAAAAAGTTGAAATATTACAGTGTTGGGGAATATCTTGTCATGATCGGGTCATTTTTAACGTCGAGTCTTTTATAGTTCAGAAGTGGTGTTCTTCTGAGCAGTTTCTGAAAATAGATACCCGATGGTGGGTCATTGCAATTTTCCTAGTAAATTTAATTTCTAACAGGCATAATGATTTAGTGTTTGACTTAACTTCTAATGATTTAAACTTGATAATAACATTGTAACAACATAATAATAACATGTGTGTCTTAAAAAATGTAAATCAAAAGGGTAGCCCTTGGCACTAATCAGTAACAAAAAGTAGCTTGCACTTTCAAAAAGGCTGGTGACCCATAGGATATACAGTATTCCTCCTTAAATAAATGATGAACCCACGTCTCCTATCGCCTAGGATTGAGAGACTTAGGCCTTTTCGTATGAAGTTTTAGAAATGACCGGACTCATTACTGTTGTCATATGCAAAATCAACCATCAAGATGAATACCTATACAGCCATCCCTTGTTTAATCGACTACATTCACAGTAACATGCTGGGAAAATCACTTGGTTACAATTTCAACTAATTCCCCATAACACAGCACCCTATTACCCTTACAGCATGACTTGTCAAATTATTAAATACAGGACTGGACATTGATTTGAAAAACGTTTCAATTCATGCATAAGTATCTGTAACGTGAAATGGCTTTCAAATAGTCCAATTTGATAGGTTGCTCTTTTTATCAGTTGAAAAGTTAGAGATGGGATTTTGAACCTGAATCTTGAAAAATGCTTAACTACCGTAACCCTGTCGAGGGTTAAGGCCAGAGCAAACGTTTGGATATTCCTCATGAATAGAACATCATTTTTGGACCAATTTATTATCTATGCAGAGATTTTAAATCGGTGTTCCAAACCTCCCGGACACAGTTCTGTCTATCGTACACAATTGACATCACCAACTCGGAAATATTGTATTTATTTGTGTATAACACACACTCGACTATAACACGCACCTCTGATTTTGAATGAAAAATCGGAATAAAATTGTTTTGACTTTTTCTCAACTCAAACTATGCATTGTAGGTCCGTGGCGGTTGAGAGCACCAATTCCTAATCCATAACCCATTAGAAAAACTGGAAAAGTAACTAAGATTTTTAATTAACCATCACACTATTTTTACTCCTGGTCCCATTGCTAAATACATACTAATAATTTATGAACACTTAATTGGACTTTGAAAGGCACTAAAATAAATAGATTGTACATTTTATTTTGTTATTATGTTCATAGTTTATGTTGTCATAAAATGATTCTAATCATGGCCCTCCTATTTAACAACAGGGTACCTTGAATAAAAATGGTGTGATGATTAGATAAAAGCTAAAGCTTTTTCCTATGTCATCTATAACCTTTGGGGTTCAGTTGTTAGGAATTTGCGTTCTCACCGCCACAATTTAGGTTCAAATTCCATTGCATCGAATGTTCTGAAAATGAGAGAGATATCTTGATCAATCATTGCTCAAATACAGTAATGTACCACTGTAAAACCTCGTGTATAACGTACACCCAAACTGTGAGTTCTTATTTTGGGACAAAAAAGTTATACACAAATAAATATGAACATGAAGAAAATTAATCCTCCTAACCTTGTAAAATAAATTGCATTGGCTTCAGTAACTGAAGTGGAATGTAAACAAACAAATGTACATTTCTCACATCTGTTCCCGGTTTGTTTTTTTTCCTTCTTGACTTTCAGTTTAGTACTGTTCTTTCATCTTTTATCTCCTTCATAAAATCTAACTAGTCCAGAAATGATCTGCTCAAGTCTTGACAAGAACCACTTTTTTCAGGATGACACTATTTCAAGTTCAAACTCCGTGATATTTGAAAAGACATTTTGCTTTGCAATTAGTATTACAGAATACAGTAACACATTTTATAGAACATAAGATTCCGAATCAGTCGTGTTTTTTACCCTTGAGTACTCCGTATTAATTCCAGGAAATTACTTTATCATTTTTGAGTCACTGTGTTCACAAATTGCTTAGTGTAGGTCAGACAAGCACAAGGCTAGGCAAACTACGACCTACAGGCCATCTACAATATATATATATATATATATATATATATATATAGTAAAGTACTACTCTTGAAAAAAATGTTTTTTGGGTGCCAACTTTTTCCCAATTGTCCCTCTGTGAGTCTACAACAAAAAATACTCCTACAGAAATACTACATAATTACTACAAAACACTAAATATTGTTATGCTTTCATTCTGAAAAAAAAAATATCATATAAATTCTGCAAAGATACTACTACAGTAATACTACAACAGAAATACTACAAAAATACATTTATAATAATATTACAAAAAATACTACTATGGAAAGACTACAAAAACTCTATAGAAATATTTCAAAAATACTTCTGCAGAAATACTTAAAAAATATCACTTCAGTGATACTATATACAAGAATAGCATTGCAGAGATACTACTATAAAATGACTACCATGGAAGTATGACAGAAATACTACAAAAATACAACTAAAGTAACATTACCAAAATATAACAGATATACTACAAACATTCTTCGAAATTGCTACAAAAATGTACAAAAAAACAACAGAAATACTAAAAATAATACTGCTAAAAATACTAGAAAATTACTACTGTAGAAATACTACAAAAATAAAACTACTTCACTAATACTACAAAATACTACAGGAATACCACAACAATACTGGAAAAGGAAATACTTATAAAAACTTCAACAGAAATTCTACAAAAATACCACTGCAGAAGTACTACAAAATATGACTATAGAGCAAATATGAAAGAAGTACTACAAAATGAAATGAAATTAAAAAATACGAAAATACAACTCTAATAATACTATAAAATACTACAAATGTATGCAAAAATTATACTATGTAAATACTACAAAATACTCCAAAATCTTTACAAAAATACTATGGCAATACTACAAAAATACTACTGTACTGCGGATATACGACAAAAATAAAACTACAGTAATTCTACAAAAAAATACTACCAAGACACTACAAGAATTCTACAATGGAATTACAACAAAAATACTTAAGCAATACTCCAAAATATTACTATGGAAATACTAGGAAAATTCGACTGAAGAAGAACGACAAAATATGACCGCAGAAATACTACAGAAATACTAAAAAAATACAACTACACTAATACCAGAAAACTAAATATCATCTAGCGACTAGCTGGCAACCAGTTGATGGTGTCCCCTGCCCACTGCCCAAAGATGGCTTAGATGGGCTCCAGCACCCCCGCGACCCTACTGAGGATAAGCGGTGCAGATAATGGATGGATGGATAAATATCATATAAGCGCTTAAAACGGGGACCTAATATATATTTTTTTGCTTTAATTCTGAGCGTTTCAAAACCAATTGGATGAAGTTAATTTATTTAAAAACAAATATAAAGAAATATAACATGTCTGTTATATCTATTCATACATCACAAAATTGGCCAACTTTTTTAACCCAATGCGGCCCTCGACTCCAAATAGTTGCCCACTCCTGCACTAACACGAAGTAGGCTGGTTGCAGTTCCCGGTTCCAGGTGCTCGGTGTTCTCTAAGCGGCGACAGGTGATATTAGCACGGGTCAGCAGCATGTCAAACGCTCGCCGCGTGTTGACGTGCTCCAGGTCGGGCTCGTGCTCTTCCTGTAGTTTATTTTCAGCGAGCTTGGCAGGAAATGTCTGAGCATCGTGCAAAAAAGCGCCACACGGCTTTCCAGAAATGGGAACATAAATGTGCAGCCACCACAGACCTCCTCCTCCGCCTCCTCAGGCTGGCCTTCCTTGCTCTGTGTTTAGCCTTCTCGTAACCTCAACACTCAACTTTTTTTTTTCCCCTTTGCTCTTCCCTTCTCTTTGACGCTAAGGAAAAGTGTGAGCATTTCACCTTTGTTTCGGAGATGCTTTTGTGGTCCAAAAACCCATATGTAATATTTCTGCTCTAATTTCAAAAGTTGTATTTGGCACTAACACAACGCATCTTCAAATAAATGATTGACAGTTGACAGTGAAAAGAAAGTAAAGCAAATAACTTGAAAATCCAAACTCTCGTTTTATCAAAACTTTTGGTTATTTTTTGAATAGTAAGTAGTTGATGTAAACGCTGTGTGGTAATAAATATTTTTCGATAATTATATTTAAGTCACTAGCACATTTACTTTCGATGACTGTTAAACACGTCAATGATTCATTTGAACTGGCCTGCAGAAAAAAATCTTGCCATATTGGTAAAAAAATTGATTCCTTTTATTATAATCTTCCCTTTGTCCTTTCTATATTTGTGATTTACTTTTTATTTCGGGATTACTATAAAAAATAATACCCCTTTCTCCCTGTAAAAATGTTAGCTACATATATCGTAATTTTACTCAACACTTATAGGGGGAGATATTTGTCTTCAAAATATTTACACACGTATAGTTCAGATCCACAAATATATTCACAATTTACTTAGGATCTAAAAAATTATGTGTTGAGAAATACACACCCAGGATTAAAAATCACATAAGTAAATCACAGTGATAGTTGTGGATCTGCAAAATACCATGATTCAGAGCAGATTTCTTATTTTAATGGTACTGGAGAAATTAAAAACTTGGCTTTGAAAGTCTTTAAAAAAAGTACATGAATTTGGACATGAAAAAAGAGCAGCCCTTTGAAACTCTTTGTGAAAAAGGGCTATACAAATAAACATGACTTGACTTTACATGACTATAAAAGCCAAGCCTTCTCATTGTATTTTTTTCAACCATACTTTAAATGTATTTATAGCTAGCAGATACATAGATCCAAGCTTATCAATGTGTTTTATATAGCTAATACTTTTTCTCACCATAAACCCTTTTTTTCCTATCTTAGTGAAAAAAATCTTTAATTTTACAGTACGGGGCCCCATGAGAATAAAGTTTAGATAACTCTGTTTTCTTCCGAACGCGTTCTTTTTCTGGGGATGTCGCCAGGTGGAAAGCCAAGGACACCAATTGTTCAGGATGAGCAGACGCTCATAAAAGCAAAGACCAACACATGTCTGTGCTTGCACTCACTCAGCCGCCCTAGCACTAACACTTCACCTGATTCTCAATTCTATGGACACACAAGGTAGCTGGAGATTTGGACAGTTGCTGCGGTTTTATACATCGTCTCTCTCTGTGTCCAGCGATTGGCCGAGGAGGGGCATCCACTCGGAAGGGGAGGACGAGGAGGCCCGCAGTTGGGACGAGGACAACAGCTCATCTTCCAGCAAGGAGCACGTGGACGAAGCTGACAGACAGGTGAATTTGTCGCCTTCGCTCGGAATGTGCAACAGGACGCCCATAAAATTGCGTTTTTGTCGGGGTGCCTTAAAGAAGTTGAGGTTACCTGACAAGATTTCATGAAAATCCTTTGTTGCTAGTGGCTTCTCTCTCAGGTTCTCCCTAAAGCGACAGTGTGTATTACACACTTGTGCAGGTGCTTGAAAGCCTTGATAGGGCTAGAATTTTAATGTTGTGGTTTCAAGGATTGAAAAGTACTTGACTTCAGGTAAATTGCTTGTAAATTCTAGAAATTGTTGCCATGTTTCACAAGTCTGCTTAAAAATGACGCCAACACTGCTCTCTTGTGGCGTCGCTTTGCCATTGCATTTTTCCCCTGGTGTTTTATGGCAGCTGACACTATTTTATATCGCATTGCTCTGTGAAGCGTCACTGTGCCCCATGGGTCGCGCCCAAGAGGACAGGTCTCTGCTAACAGGGCACTACTTTGAAATGTGTATTAGTGCAAGGATTAGGTATCGATTATGGACATTTATTATGGGCCATGCAAAAAATTGAGGTAGTGTGTCCCAGTGGTAAATTGTTACGGAAGGAACTTCCTGCAACTGAAAATGTAAGCTACATATTACTGTCATTTTTACTCAACTTATATTCGGGGAGAGCTTTGTCTTAAAATATTTACACATGTATTGTTCAGATCCACAAGTATATTTGCGCTTTACTTGAGATCTAAAAATATGTCTTGATATGTGCATAAGTTTAAAAATCGCATATGTAAATCACAGATATATTTATCGATCTACAAAAAAGACAGGATTCACACCATATGTTTTATTTTAATGGTACTGGAGAAATTGAAAAATGGACCTAAGAAGTTCTTGAAAGGTGCTTGACCATGGTATTATTTGACCTCTAATTGTCGCCGTACTGTGTTCACGGTTCACGAATCACTTAACAGCCTGGGTCTTCTGTGTGTCTCAAGGCCGGTCTTTTGAGTTATGGTTTGCTCCACCACATGAAACGGATCGTACTGTTTTTTATTGTTACTAGTAGCAGGAGAGGCCTCCTGATCTGAATCAGTTACAGCACTTACATCATCTGGTCGCTGTTGTTGTTGGTGTTGAGCGCCTGCTCTTCATAGATGAACCAGACCTCTGCATTGACGGGCTGCCCCTCGCAGAGCACTTTGCCTCCAAAGCCTTCTGGTTCGCGAGTGATAAAACTGATACCAGAACCCAAATCCCTGGGGAACAACAACAAAGTTAATTTCACATTCACTTCAAACAATACACATCGCATAATTTGCGTTTTTCATACTTTCTGAAAATGATACTTTGTTGCAATGATGTTCCATTCTTTGCTTTTCTGGCACATTAAAGGGTATTTGTCCAGTACTTTTATAAGGCTATCTTTTGTTTCACTTTCAAATTATTTCCCACGTAGCATTTGACAAAATGACATCCGTTGACAACCCCTACTTCTTTTTTGTGGTATTGTCCATGGCAACACTCGCTACTTGAAGAAAATCCACAAAGGAAAACATTTTCTCAAAGTACTAGTGAAATCGCATCTTAATTACATTTTTGTAAAAAATGGTGTAAGACTTACACTAGGTTTTCTGCCAAATTTCGCTACAAGACAACAACCTGACTACTGTTAAAAAAATAAATGAAGAAATATTCTCCGCCACTTGTATTATCTTTGCGCATATGTGTTGTGCATATATTGTACATACACGGACATTTCGCTTTACCTTTACGACATATTGCAACCAAAAACGAGTGTTAAAAAGCACATAGAAGAATAAAAACTACAGGAAGCACAAAATGACCAAAAAGCACGATTTTTCTCCTTATTTATTTTGCCCTGCCTATGGGGAGGTTTTTGTTTTTTTTGGGGTTCCCTATTTGAGACTGGGAGGTCGGTGGTTCGCGCCCCGGCCGAGTCATTCCTAAGACTTAAAAAGTGGTCGGCGGCGCCCTCTGTTGGCTGCGGCTGCATCGGCTCGCTACAACGGGTCAGGTGCAATCGACATTTCGTTCTGTGTGCATTGTTACACAGAATGACAATACAAGGAAATTATTATTATTATTATTATCAGCTAGATGGTGGACAACTACGTCACCTTCACCCAGGTTGAGGTTCCTGGGTGTAACCAGCCCATTTTTGCAAGCACCCGTAAGTTCAACCCGAATTATAGCATTTTTGAAAACTCTCCTTAATAAAAGACACAATAGGCATAAAGATGATAAAATTACAGGTTAAAAATGGAAAAAAAAGCTCGGGGGGGAAAAGCCGCGGCTTATAGTCCGACGGTAGCCTACTGTGCACTGTACTGGCTGCTCGCCATGCAAGCACCCGTGACGCTGCCTGGCCAATTGTTTCCCCAACGCGTCTGCTGCCACGTGAAGATAACATGTTCGCAAATAGCTGAGAAATAGTTGATAGTGCTACTATATTGATAAAAAAATGACATTGTTTCCCTTTCTCTCTCTCTCTCTTTCTGTTTTGCAGTTGGAGGACGAGACCAAGCGCAAGAAAGTGGCGCACATTGCTCAGGAGATCATGAGCTCAGAGAAAGTGTGAGTGCCCACATCGAGCGTGATTATTTAGTCCCAAGAACTAACTCCGCAATATGTCTTTCCTTCTGTAGGTTTGTGGATGTCCTCAAGCTTCTTCACATCGTAAGTGTCATAGTCACAGGCAAATGCATTAGTAGAAAGTGCCCTCCTGTGGCTGGGGACAGAAATGTGTGTGTGTGGGGACAGGGGATGTCCAAGAAATCGGGTCAGCTTGCATTCTTTTCTGCCCGCGGACACAGCAGCTGCTTCCTCCTGCCACCTTGCTGACCTCTACGCACACGCTGCGCCAAAATTCTTCGTTTGTATGCGCTGTATACATTCTTGTGGCCGGCCACTCAGCTGATGTGCGACTTTTTGAAGTTTCCGGCTAGCATTCCTGAGTGTTCAACTGCGGTTGTGTCGACAAAGTAATATCACGTTACATAATAAGACGATCACATGGCACACAACCAGAAACAAACTAGTATTAGCAAATTTTGCATTTGGTTCTTTGATCGAATCCAACACGCTTTTTAATAACCGCCATTGTTGTATCAGGTTTTTGTACAATTACAAAAACAAGGGGATGTAGGATACCACGATTATCAACACTTGAGCAGTCATTATTACCCAGAACAGCTATCGATTCCACTTAACATTAAAAAAAAATCTCAAAATGATTCTTAAAGGTAGGGCTGTTTGAGGTGTCCTTAAAAAGTTGAACATATTTTATCTTTTTTGCTTTTATCTGTTTTTATTGTGCTTTTAGCAGAGCTGTTTGGGGCGGAACATTATAAGATGGAAGGAATGGGTGGTGGAGGGAGTGCTGGAAGGTGACATGTGCTCTTCCCTGCGGGTTTCTTTTTATTCTATCAGTTAGTGTAGTATGAAACTGGTGAAAGTAAGAGCAAGCCTGTGTTAAGTACAGTCTAAACACTAATCCAAACTCCAAGAAAGATGAAATAGAGTTTACTCGAGTGCATAGGAGAAATGGACAAGCCAGGATATGGCAGCCGCCAGTAAATAAAGCCCCGAATTTCATCCAGTTTCTTATAGGAGTTTAAAAGAGTGAGTTATTGATAGATAGATAGATAGATAGATAGATACTTTGTTCATCCCCGAAGGGAAATTCACATTTCCAGCAGCATCCCTGAGCTGAGAACAATCGAGAACAATCGAAAATAACACGGGAGCTGCTGGAGTGGCTGCCATTCGTGACAGCGCCGGAAGAAAAGATTCAATTTGAATCATGTACAAACAAACAAACAATTGAATCATGTTGTCCCCTTGCATTATTTTGCCAAAGCAAAGGCCCGTGATGCACTAAAAACAGGCCCATGGCCAATTTTGGGGTCCTGACCCACCATTTGAGATATACTGCTTTACATACACACTCTTCCTTTTAAGTAGATTACATGTAACGTTAACCATGTTAAAAAAATAATGTACTTGTTTGAGAGTGTTATTTGTCTTTGTAAATAGAAAGTTTCAGTGTTTCCGTTTATAAATAAATAAAAAAGCTCAGATTTAGTTTGGCTTGCTAGAGAAAAAAAATAAAACCAAAGTGGCCATCAACCCTTGATTTTTTTCTGTTTTTGGAACATTACTGGAAAATGTTTGGACTCCACTGACTAAAAAGCTGAAATCTTATTTGCCCCCCCCAAAAAAGCTGACAAAATTAATGCAATTTCTTGAAACTAATATTGCAGCTCAGTGTTTTCAGATGTAATAGTGAAAAGTTTATTCAAGTGTGTCGCCGCTTCCTTCCAGGTGGATGTGTGCTTTGGCATGCAGCCATGCCGAGGGCGCTGACTCAACGGTGCACGGGTGGGCCGCGTGTATACGTGTCCAACTGAGATTTTATTGTTGACCTCAGGACTTTAGGGATGCCGTTGTCAAGGCGACACGACAGAACAGCAAGCCGGTGGTGGAGGAGCGTGTCCTCAGCCAGGTGCTGTATTACCTGCCTCAACTCTACCAGCTCAACAAAGACCTGCTGAGGGAGCTGGAGGAGAGAGTTGCACATTGGTACGTGCTTGCTTCCGACGGGCTCTATCTATCTATTCTTGCGCAAGATCTCAACATGTCTTCCTCATGCTTTGGCAGGAGTGAGCACCAGCGTTTGGCGGACATTTTTGTGCAAAAGGGCCCATATCTGAAAATGTACTCCACGTACATCCGTCAATTCGACAACAATGTGGCTCTTTTGGACGAGCAGTGCAGGAAAAACACACCATTTGCCGCTGTGGTGCGCGAGTTTGAGGTAACTAAAAGTTCGCCTCTCCACCAGACAAACAGCGAAGTGTTTCCATTGGGCTGATAGAGGTGCTTGCTTGTTTTTGGTGCAGATGAGTGCCAGGTGTGCCAGCCTTGCCCTCAAGCATTACCTGCTGAAGCCTGTTCAGAGGATCCCACAGTACCAGTTGCTGCTCACAGGTGGCGACTCATCGTCTTTATGGGCGTGGGTGAAAATGGATTGTGTGAAAATGAATTCATTCACAAATAAGCTGCAGAAAACAGTAATTTATTAGTCCATTAGTCTGTTTACTATTCTATCGATTAATAAAATAATGATTATTCAATCATGTATTTTAAAACAGAACATGAATTAAATATATTGGAATGAAAATATCTGCATTTATATAGCGCTTTTCAAGTCAATGAAGACTTCCCAAAGCGCTTTACAATGTGTTAGCGTCTTACCCAAGGACACTTCGACATGTAACACGGAGGAGTTTGGATTCGAACCTGCGATCTATTTATCCCCAGACGAGCGCTCTACCTCCTGAGCTAATGCCGCCCAATCCTATTTTGTAAGACACACTTTGATGATAATTGAGCTACTTTAGCTCATGCCACGTCAAGAATAGGCTAAAATATTTCCAAAGGCAATGACATTTCTGTAGTCAAGCCTCCCGTATTTATTCGTGTGTAATGGGCATTTTTTTATACCTAAAAAGAATTCAAAGTTTGGGTATGCGTTGCACACGAGATTTAACGGTAGTATGATACCTTATTTAATTACCAGGTCGGTGACCTTGGGAGGTTGCTGGGAATCCCCTCCTCTGTATCATTCTCCCAGAAAGAGTCAAAAATGTGAATGCGTTCTTGACTCTAGCCAGCTCTCACTAGGGGGATATGGCTCCTGTGTATGTATATATATATATATATATATATATATATATATATATATATATATATATATAAAATGTCAGTTGAAAAATATTGCTGACCACAATCGCAAATCACTGGATGTGGTCGGGTCAGTGAGAGCACCAAGTCTTAACCACTGATCTACCAGTGATATTGATGACATACAAAAAGTATATTATCTAATTATTTCCCTGTTTTCATTCACAATACCAGAAACGAATGTTAGAGAATGGCACAAACAAAATCATCCTAGGAGATACAAATAAACGCATACAAATATGACGAGGGAAACAACTCTTCGGTGTATCTGATGATGACTTGAACGAAGGACATTAAATTCATACTTTGGATAAAGCATTGGCCCCACCCATTAACTTTGATTGACAGCAAGCGTCATCTTGCAAAGTGTTAATTGGTTGGATCACTGAACCACGAGGGTTGTAGGGGCACCATTTCCTGTGGTGTGTTTTGGGCAAGTCCAGCATAGTGGCGACCATACAGGCCAACACATGTTTCCACCTGGTCTCAAACCATGGACTTTTCGCATGTTAGGTGAATGTGCTAACCACAGCACTACGGAAACATTAAAACGAGAAAATGCAAATGTTAAAACGTGGGAAACCAGGCTTTGGAAAAACACCATTTGCTAAACAGCGTTCGTAAATTCAAAAGGGCATTGGGCAAAATGACGTTTTGAAATAAAACCTACATTGTCCCCCAAAACTTTTTTCGAAATAGAACTGTGACAATTGTGAAAAATGTAATCATGACCATTTTCATTAAAATGTTTTGCTAAAGGCTTTTATTTCATAAGGCTGTTTTAATTACTTGAATGTTTGTCATAAGGATGTTTTTATTATTAAATGTTCGTTTTAGTGACATACTTGAATGTTTTTTTCATCAATTAAAATGTTTTTTTGGGCTTCCATATGATTTAGGTTAGCTATTCGGTTTTTGAACTGTCAATGAAGTACTTTTAAATCACGTGCACCTTTTGTCTTGCAACTGCTTTGTGTTGACTTTGTGACAGCATAAAAAAATGTCACCTCCTGTTTCCTTTCTAGATTATTTGAAGAACCTTCCCCGGGACTCTGAGGACTACAAAGACACAGAAGGTAAAATCAAAACACACTAGGAGTTAACCTCCAGGAATGCTTCTTTGATAAAATTATTTGGTCCATTCAGCTGCCCTAAACATTGTGAAGGAGGTCGCCAACCATGCCAATGACATCATGAAACAAGGGGTGAGACAATGAGACACCTCTCTACTCCTCCCTTTTCATCTCCATCACGTTTGGCTTCATTTTTTCAGGACAACTTTCAGAAGCTGATGCAAATCCAGTACAGTTTGAATGGAAACCAAGAAATCGTTCAGCCCGGCAGGGTAAGAAGCCGACTTTCAAATCAAATGTATTAGTAAAGCACTTTTAAGGCAAAACAATTGCCCCTCAAAGTGCTGAGCTTGTTGCCTTCTAACTTTTGAGGCAATAAAAGTTCACATTCCGGGTGGTTCAAACAGGTGTTCCTGAAGGAGGGTACACTCATGAAACTCTCCAGGAAGGTCATGCAGCCACGGATGTTCTTCTTGGTGAGCAGCAATCACAATTCATCAACTTCGCCCATCCTTTGCCTTCTTGAACTCATGTTGCTTTTCGGGTTTTTTCCCATCCAGTTCAACGATGCACTTATGTACACCACACCTGTCCAGTCAGCCCAGTACAAGCTCAACTGCGTGCTTCCCCTGGCTGGCATGAAGGTTAGCCAGTTAAACCCTGGAAAGCCTGATTCTTTAGATGACCCTTTACACTGTGCGCCTCTCAACAGGTTAGCAAGCCCAGCCAGGAGGCCTACCAGAACGAGCTGAACATTGAGAGTGTGGAGCGCTCCTTCATCCTGTCTGCCAGGTTGGAGATCAAGTGTTGGGAGCAGTGTTGGACGTGTTACTAAAAAACAATATTTAGTTACAGTTACTATTTACCAGTAATTCAGTTACCCCCAGATTACTGACGCCAAAAAGTAGAGCATTACTCTGAAAGTAACTACCTAATCTCTAATTTTGGAACATACTCGCATAGAAGCCGACCCCCTAAAACTGCTTTAAAATATCCACATGAAATGAAATAAAATGAAATTATCTGCATTTATATAGCGCTTTTCAAGTCAATAAAGACTTCTCAAAGTGCTTTACAATGTGCTTCACACTTACCCATTCACACACACACACACACACTCACACACCAATAGCGGCCGTGCAGCCATACCACTCTTTGCCTACCTCTGCCTCTGCCTAACACATTTAACAGACCCCCTGATTTCAGTATTTTATGTTATAGTTGTAAATTCGGCTTGAATGCCAGTGTATACGGTGGGGAGAATACCTCCATAAGGAGAAATTCAGCATCCTCGTACTCGATGCTTGAAATTGCATTGCCATAAATGCATTTGTTTGTGCTTTGTATGTAAAAATAAATGTGACCACCCTTCAAACGATGTACCTGGCAGATCTAGGGTTGTCTGTGACAACGTGAATAATGCAGGATTATTCAGCAATCAGAAGACAAGAGATGCATTCTAAAAGTAGAATAATGCAGTAACACACAGTATACTATACGGCGTGTAGTTACGAAAGCGGAGTTAGAAGATTTTAAAATAACTCATTACAGTACAGTACTCATTTCCAGGAACCCATTCAACACTGGTCGGGTGCGTGAATAGCAACACCAACAAAATTGAAGCACGGCGGGATTGAAACAGACTCGTTTTCTGCTTCCAGTTCAGCAACAGAGCGAGACGAATGGCTCGAGGCAATCGCTAAGGCGATCAACGACCACGCCAAGAAGAAGATCAGTTTCATCTCCAGCCGCAGTCAGGAGCAGGTGACTCTTGCACATTGTGCTCCTCACTTCTGTTGTCAAAGCTTGTCTCTGACTCAGTTTTCCCACGACAGGCCGAAGGTGTGCCTGACAGCGGTGTTCCCCTGGGCTCCAAGGCTCCCATCTGGATCCCCGACTTGAGAGCCACCATGTGCATGATCTGCACCTGCGAGTTCACTCTAACTTGGCGGCGCCATCACTGTCGTGCCTGTGGGAAGGTAGGCAGCATGCCGGGACTTTGTGCTTGCAATGGCATATTGGGTACTTCGACCTCCTCCTTCTCACAGGGTCTTCTCTTGTTTTCCAACAGGTAGTGTGTCAGGCCTGCTCCACCAATAAGTACTATCTGGAGTACTTGAAGAACCAGCCAGCACGCGTGTGTGACCACTGCTTTTCCATCTTGCAGGAGAACAGTGAGTACATCTGTTGATATGCCACGAGTACAGGAATGGATTAAATGCGGGTGCAGCATTTGAGGTGTCCTTAGAGATTATTAATCCATTTAGTGCCATAACATAGAAAAAAGTTTTCTGAAGCATTGTTTTTAAGTGCCATTATGTAAAAAGATGTTGGAGTTTTTGTTTTGTTTTATTTAAAAAAATATATTATAAAGGCTTTGGCACTGCTAATCAGTAAGTATCAAGCCTCTGAGAATTATTTCAGTATGATAACACACCACTAGATGACAGGAGTGGCTATGAGCAGATTTTTGTCCACACACCCGCTGCCTAGTTTTGCTTCCTTTATCCAACGTACAGCAATGTGTAGGCGGCCCATATGACGAGTACGCACGGTGAAGCAGTGTGTAAAGATTTAAGTACAGACAGTTAGTGCTTCAATGCATTATTGTTTCTAAAAAAAGACGAAGTATCAGGGCTTGACATTTTGTGTATGTCAGTGATCGCCATGGTGACCAAAAATAATGTGATCATGTCACCGGAAACCCCAGGTGCCTAAAAGTTGCAAAGTTCATGCATCGTTCATGCATAAGTTCAGTGTTTGTGGAAAGCGTTGTTTAGATATTATAGGTATCACAAATGCATGTAAAAAAAAAAGCACCAAAGGGAAAGTTCTGCTTGAAATCCATCCTTTCACATTAAGACGTTTTTCTCATACGTTTTCTTGGAGACGAGTATTTTCATGGAACATAGCAATGTTCTACTGTTGTTTACTTAACAATGGTAAAAGCTGATGAAAGATGATGGTTGCGGCTCTTTTTTGATATGTCGTATGTCTATGTAGCTACAGAACTAAATATTCTATAGGTCTTCAAAAATGAGTCAAAATGGCAAAAATTTTCTGTGAGTTGAGTTCACATGTGAGAGAAACGCCTGGCATTGAATAAGTTAAAAAAAATTCTATTAAATATGTATAAGCAATTCCCAACACAATTCAAAGCACCCTTATGCTTTATTTTCCTCTGCACCTATCTGCTTTTATCTTACTTTTAGCAAAGCTGTTTGGGGTGGAACAGGGGGAATGGTGGAGAGTGACGTCATGCTTGACCACGTGTTTTTTGTTGTTGTTTCTATTTATCAGTTTAGCATGAAAATTGTGAAAGTAAGACGAGTTATGCTTCAAGTACAGTCCAAACGCTAAACCAAACCGAAGAAATATGAAAAAAAAAGAATTTATTCGAGCGCATCCCAGAAATGCACGTACTTGCACGCGTATCATGAATGAGCTGACAGAGGCTGCAATGATGACACAAGCCACTTTTACAACGCATAACTGCTCAACTGTAAAATAGTATACCTATTTTAATTTGTATTTTTCAAGTATAATAGAAAAATAATACCTTAACATGAAGAAAATTCTGTAATATGCCCATTTTTCAAAACTTAAATATTTCTTATTTATTATATCATACATGTTTTATTAACATAAGAGACATTTCAATAATATTACCATATTTATCTGTCCAATGTTATAACACATAACTTTCCAAATGTTTTTTTTTATAATTTAATTTATTAAAATAGCTATTTCAATCAAAATAAGAGAAATTTGCTATCTGATTGTTGTATTCATTTATTTTCTCATTTTATCCGAAAAATACAAAGAATATCTCAAATGAAATGTGCTTAAAAAGCAACCAGTTGTCTGCCAGTGGAACAAAGGTCATTTCAATTGAAACAATTATTATATTTGTTTTCCTACATTTTTCCCAAGGGTTTTAACTGGACTTTTGTGCTTTCTCGAGGAAATTACTACAATTAAACAAGTTTAATGCTTTCTTAAATTGAATCTTCTTTCAGGGTTCGTACAGGTGCTTGAAATCCTTAAAAGCGCTTGAATTTTGGGGGAAGTTATTGAAATGATTTCCATGTTTAGGGGATGGTATAATAATAGTTGTTGGTTTGCAATAATCTTTGCTGCCCTTTGAGACTCTTTGTAAATAAGGGCTATAAAAAAAAAACATGACTTAACTTGACATGTTTCTCAACAAGTCTGCATAAAAATGATGCTGACACTGCTCTCTGGTGGCTTTGCTTTGCCATTGCATTTCTTCTTTCCATGTTACTAACTGCAGAGGCATTAGTTTTTATGGAATTGTACTATGACCCGTCATCGCCTCCTACGAGTCTCGCTCAAGAGGTCTAGTGCATTCTACGCCTATAGAAGGCAGTATGAAATGCGCATTAGTGCAAGGATTACGTATCAATTTTAGACATTTTTTTATGGACAATGCAAAAAAAATAATGTACTGTTTCCCAGTGGTAAATTGGAATGAGAAGAACTTCCTGTAACTGAAAATATGAGCTATATATTGATTTCATTACTGTCAAGACAAACATTTTCGCGATTTACTCAAGATTTAGAAATCAAATCTTGATAAGTCTTGATAAATGCACACACAAAATTAAAAATCGCATATGTAAATAGCAGATATATTTGTGGCTGGGGCAGCACGGCGGCGCAGTGGTTAGCGTGTGCAGCACAGTTCTGAGGTCGTGAGATCAAACCTCCTGTGTGGAGTTTGCATGTTCTCCCCGTGCTTGCATGGGTTTCCTCCAGGCACTCCGGTTTCCTCCCACATTCCAAAAACATGGAGGTCAGGTTAATTGGCCGGTCCAAATTGTCCCTAGGTGTGAATGAGCGAGCAAATTGTCTGTCCCTGTGTGCCCTGCGACTGGCTGACAACCAGTTCAGGGTGCTCCATGCCCACTGCCCGAAGATGGCTGGGATGGGGGCTCCAGCACCGACCCTACTAAGGATAAGCGGTACAGATAATGGATGGATGGATAGATATTTGTGGCTCTACAAAATACATGATACATGATAGAAAACTTGGAAAATTGACTTTGAAAGTCCTTTAAAGGTGCTTGGATTTTGCTATGAAAATGGTGTGCAAACTCTGATATTTTTTAATGAGCACTCTCTATCTATTCCTAAAAAGTGTACACCCAAAACATAATAAAAATGTAATATTTTTAGATTTGACTATTCCTAACAAAGAAGAAGCCTTAATTTTCTTCCCATAACTTGACTTTAGACTGATATTTTTTATTTTTACAGGTGATCGCTGCGCTTCGTCGTCTGTGTCTCCCATCAAATCTGGTGCATTCTCCTTTACCAGGAAACAGAAAAAGATCCCGGCTGCATTAAAAGAGGCGAGTACCAAGTGAGGTGAGAAAAAAACAACATCATAGCAGTGGCGTGACCCGCACGGCTCTCCTCCCAGGTGTCTGCCAACACGGAAAACTCGTCCATTAGTGGC
Source organism: Urocampus carinirostris (assembly GCF_059441175.1). NCBI lineage: Eukaryota > Metazoa > Chordata > Actinopteri > Syngnathiformes > Syngnathidae > Urocampus > Urocampus carinirostris. Next base: position 21,811,733 of record NC_142359.1, read on the forward strand.
TACCTGAACAGGTCCAAAGGTTACAAGAAGCAGTGGAAGCGGTTGTGGTTCGTCATCAAAAACAAAGTGTTGTACACCTACGCCGCTAGTGAGGTAATCCCCTCGACCGTCTTGTTTTCAGCTCTGCCGGCACTTACTAGACTATATACAGGGTTTGTATGGGAGCTTGAAATCCTTGAAGATGCTTGAAATTTAATGTTGTGCTTTCAAGGCTTGAATTTTGGGAGAAGTGCTTGTAATTTCCTAGAAATGTTGACATATTTCTCGGCAGTCTGACTCGATAGACCACACATGAAATGAAGAAAACTAAAAGCTTAATCAACTTAAAAATTAACGCTCACAGAGGTGCAGAAGGTGGGTAGAGTAGCCAAAATTGTATTCAAGTAAAAGTACTATTACTTCAGAATACTATTACTCAAGTAGAAGTAAAGAGTAGTCATCCAAATACTTACTTGAGTAAAATTTTTAAAATACTTGGTGAAAAAAATACTCAAGTACTGAGTAACTGTAGCAACGTCGTATTATTATTTTTTTTTTTTAAACAACCAGATTATTAAATGATCAAACTCCATCCAATAAACACAAAATCAAACTAAATGCAAGTGCTTTAATAAAAAATTAAATAAAAATAGTATAAATTGAGCACATGTAGCATATTGACGCCCCAGTACTTATCTTAACAGGCTCTGCAAGAACAACAACAAGCTAGCCCATGAACTCGACAAAGTAAGAAAAATTCCCCCGCTGAAGTTGAATATGGTCATGTGACGAGACTGCTACATTTGATTGGTTAAACATGGTAGAGCCTGGTGGAGTTCTGCGCCAAAATTAATGCGCTTTAGCGGAGACAGACAGACAGACGTGTACCTACGTAGACATTTATTTTGCCTAATGTAGTGGAGAAAAAATAGTTTTTTATTCACAAATTTACTCAAGTAAAAGTAAAAGTATTTGGATTTAAAAATACTTCTAGAAGTACAACATTTCCGAAAACTTACTTAAGTACAGGGGTAAATGTGTACTTCGTTACTACTCTCTTCTTTTGTGAGTGACTTTATTCGCCTGATGAACAACGCCAATCTGTGTTGTCTTTCTCTGGACAGGATGTGGCAGCCCTGGAGAGCCAGCCGCTGCTCGGCTTCTTCCTGCGAGAGGAGAAGAACGGGCCGGCGCAGAAGCTTCAGTTCAAGCTGTACCATAAAAACACGCTCTTTTACATTTTCAAAGCCGACGATATCCCCACAGCGCAGAGGTGAAACTGTTCTTCTCGTGCATTTGATGTGAAACACAGCTTGATCTCATCATCTTTTCTCTTAGGTGGATTGAAGCTTTTCAGGAGGCCATGATCCTCGAGCACTAACGGTGAAAGAAAATGCACGAGCGAGTGCTGCTTCCAGTCGGAGATGGGACACCAACTGGGGCAGTGTTGCCCCTTTATTTAAAAGAAAAAAAAAACTGGGAGATTATTTTTTTCTTCTTCTGTGGTCAATGCTGCAGATACTGCTCGTTTGCCAGAGAATGTGCGGAAAAGTAGATCGTTTTTCACTTGGACAGCCCTGGTAGGGATGTTTGTTGTGTGAAGGAAAACTATTGTATGTGAAGTTCAAGTAGGTCAACTGGCTCCTAAAGTACCATCATTTGTAAAGAAAGACAATTGGCGTTTTGCAATCAGTATTTTGGTATTGATATTTCCTGCTCAGAGATGTTTTATTATCTTGGAGAATGCCAAAGATTTGGGGTCTAATGGTGTCCTGGACAAAACTGGAAATATATCTGTTTTTCTAAATGTTGACTTTTCAACCTCTTGAAGATTTACAAGTAATATTTTGTGACAGAGCATCATTTTTTATGGAAGCTTATATTTAAAATGTATGAAAAGCAGGCTTTGAAGTCAAAGTGGAGTATGCTGAGTTTCATACTTTAAATGGAATAGAGAGCCATTCAGTGGTTGCGCAAAAACAACAATGTTTTTGTTGTACTATTTTACATATCCGTGAAATAATAAAATTTCTCGACTTTTTCCCACCAATTGTTTCAGCATGTTGTGCCACATGTGTCTCCTATTTCATAAAATGGAAAGAGTTTGATGGCCAACCACAAAACCCCAAAATGTGTCTCGGGGCAAAACATTGTAACGCTCTTTTTTTTATATTAGTTGGAGTGACTATTTTTATATTGACTGCGTGGAGGTAGAGTCTCCTACAAAACAATCATGAACTGTCAGGAAACAGTTTGAATAAAATGTGTTCAAAATATGAATTTGTTGTGTTTATTTTGAAAGTGCAAAACCTTGCAGTTTTTTCCGATACGTGTATTGGTTTCTACCCGGATATTTTACGATGTTGCTCTACCATTCCGACTCACAAATACTTCCGTCTCAAGATGGCGGAATACGTAAATATAGTTCGAAGGGCTTTGGGGCAATTGGGAGGTCATGGTGGTTTACGGGGATTTCTTGCTCAGCTATGCAGGTGAATTAGAGTAAATATACATATGTGTTTCCTCTGATTATCAGAAAGCATTTAATTAACCCTAATTTGAATTACGTTAGAATTGTCAAGATGCATTAGCTTATGCTAGCTCTCATATTGTGTGAACAATCTTATCTTGTTTTATTCCCACGATAGTCAAATACACTTCTGCCTTTGAACATTTGTGTGTTACAGGGTAAACGATGTCAAGACCGGAGGCCTGGTTGGTGTGGACAAGTATGGCAACAAATATTACGAGGACAAGAAGAACTACTTCTTTGGTAGGGTCGTGTGATCGTTTTAGATTGTGGTCATTCTTTCTTGAGGCGTGAAATGTGCGAAATTAAGTACAAATTCTGCCCCCAAGGATGATCACCTTCTGTATATATTTTTTTTTCTCCAAAATGCATCCAGGACGTCATCGCTGGGTGATCTATACCACTGAGATGAATGGAAAAAATACTTTCTGGGAAGTGGATGGCAGCATGGTGCCTGCTGAATGGTAAGTGCCCTTATCGCTATGGGCATTTGCCATTAGGCCATCGCAAATTATTTACACTTTTAGCAAACGACATAAGTGGCTTTGTCCAATGTGACCCACCTTTATGGCGCCAGGAACGTACCATGGTGCTTGCTTGTTTTTACATGACACTTTTGTAAACCTGCGAATCAATATTCCCTATTAAAACGAATGTAAACATTTAATAGGAATAGCGATCCATCATGTTTTACTTTATGAGAACAACCGTGTATAATCTGAATGAATTAAAAAAAAAAACAGCTGCTTCACCATTTCGAGCTTCATTGTTGATATTGTGTAGTACTTTGGATGTGTGCGTTCTGACCACACGACAGAACTATAATGCAATCAGTACTGAACTTAAGATCAAATCATAATTTATTTGCATTGCACTTTTCAGACACTGGAATGTAACTCAAAAGTGCTTTATAATTTACAAAAAGACTACCCGGAACATCAAATACACCGATATACAGTACTCTCATGTGTTTTGCAAGGGTTGCATTCCAAAAACGTCCCGCGATGGTCAAAACCCGCTAAGTAGAAACAACTGATATGCAAAACACACATTTGCACATGAAAGAATGAATGATCTTTATTGTCATTATATAATAGTGCAACAAAGTCGGAGGGCTTCTCCTCTCACTCTAAAAAAGTGATGTAGAGAGCGGCTGGCTAGCTACTTGCCAGTATCGACGATATTTAGGTGGAGCCAAGTCTCCGTGATGATTGAAATACAAACTTCACGAACGTAGCGGTTTCCTACAAGTTGTAGCTCCAGGTTATCCGTTTCATTAGTAATCGATCAGCAGAGGTGGCTTATTATATAGCCTAGCCGCAACAGTAGGCTGGACCTGCAGCACAGTTGATGCTTTCTCTTCCGACGCTATCGCAGTCCCTTCCCGGACCCGATAACAATCCACAGAGCACCTGGTGGTGATCACCATTTCTTTGCACTCTTCTGACTTTCCGCAGAGTCGGATTTAACTGATGAATTTGTTTTCAATGTAATGTGCCGTAAAATACTAGCTTTAGCCATACTTCGCAGTTAGTTTTGGGTGGGTGGACACATTGAATTTTGCGCCTACCATCCCTCGGCTGTTTAACTGATATTATACACCAGCCTATCACAGTCGCAAACATAAAGAGTTACATCCATCCAACACACCTAGCCATTGGCCGCGTGATAGAATTTGCTGTGTGATGTCTGCTGCAGAACAGATGTACAATGAAATTCAGTGAAGTAGTGAAACCATTATAAGTAAACCGCAATACTGCAACAGAATACAGTACACACAAAATGGGAAAAGGAAAAAAAACGAATAACAATACGATGTGACCAAGTACTGGGCGACTAATAAATAAATAAAACCTACTTTTACATGTTTACCCTGGTGTGCCATGTCTAATGTTGTTGTACAGTTTTTCACCTAGTTGATATCAAAGACAATGCTATTCTAATACAGTATACTGTAGTATTTTAATCTAATTTTGTTGCATTTCCTTTCGAAATTACTGAGTGATAATTCCCCGCCTCCCCCTTCTAGGCATCGCTGGCTCCACTGCATGACTGAAGACCCCCCCACTACGCACCCGCCCGAGCCCAAAAAGTTCTTGGCTGAAGTGCACCAATTTAACGTAAGCGGCACCCCGCAGCAGTACGTTCCGTACCCAACCACACGCAAAAAGATCCATGAGTGGATTCCACCCAAAGCCCAGTGATCCTCCAACATCTTGCTCAGCTTTTCTGTACACAGCCACACCTTAATAAAAACCTGTTCAATGTTTCCATTTTGCATATATTTACATGACAGCAAGCTTGTCAGTCCACATTTACAATGTGAGGAAACATAAAAAGTTTCCGGAAGATTAGAATTACCTTTAACACATTGAGACCTTGATACTTGCACCACCATGCTTCACTGTCTTCAATGTGTACTGAGGTTTGAATTCAGAGTTTGAGGGTTGTTTCACACATGGTCTGTGGCCCCTGGATCCAAAAAGGACAATTTTACTTTCATCAGTGAACAAAATGTTCACCCCCCCCCCCCCCTTTTTTTTTTTTTTTTTTTTTTTTTTTTTTTTTTAAGGCCAGTTGATGTGTTCTTTGGCAAATTGAAACCTCTTCCGCACAAGCCTATTTTTATTAGAAGGACTTTGCGTGGGATTTTTGTAAATAAATTTGCTTCACAAAGACATCTTTGAACTGTCACAGCACTTATAGGTAACTGCAGACTGTGTTTGATCGTTTTCGAGCTGATCATTGGCTGAGCCTTTGCCATTCTGGTTATTCTCCAGTCCATTTTAATAGTTGTCCACCGTTATCTTCCATGTGTCTGTTTTTTCTACCCATTTTAATTCATTGGAGATCACTTTAGCTAAACAGCCAGCATTTTTTTGCACCTCTTAATAGGTTCTTCCCTCTCAGAATATCAAAGAACGCCGTCCTTCGGAGCAGTGTCTTGAACAACCCATTTTCCTCATGCATATTCAACCTGTGCTGGCTTCGTGGTTTATAACATGACTCCCTAGGCATTGTTGAACTTCACCAAGTGACCTTAACCATGGGCGTGATAAACTGACTCATTGGAATTTGAGAGTGTTTTGACAAAACACAAACCAAATCATTTAGAAAGTGCAACCAGAAATACTTCACTCAAATACATAGACTATCACAAAGTTAACCACAACCAAATGAATAATGTTATGATTTTAATAGTCAAATAGATATAACTGGAAAACTTATAATTATGACTATATGTCCGGTTACATTTTACAGGTTTATTGCATCAGCCCAGGTCTAGAGGATAAAACATGTTTCATTTAACACACTTGACCCAAAGGCAGAAACACACGGAAAGTAACGTGCTAGTTACATTCACTGCCCTTTAAACTTTAGTTCAACAGCGGCAGCGATCTCTTCGTTGCCCCGACCCCTGCTGCACCTTGTTCTGCATTGAATTTATTTTAATTCAAGTCAAAAGGTTTGCCCACTATACAGTTGCGACATTTAGGGTCGTTTTAAGATTTGCCTAACTGTAACACTTCTGTTGAAAAGTCAACAATTATTTCATGTGAGCAATTATGTTTGCATGTTTTGTTATCAAAACAAGAAAAGAAGTTGCCACACTGGCAAACCGGAGTGGTCGCTTTGGAGTTTTTGGGTTCCAGCCCCTGATTGGCTGCTTTCGTGTTATGGGGCGTTTACTACTAGGGAGAGGAATTTTGGCTCTTTTTCGGAAGTCGGCTCTTTCAGCTCAGCTCACTAAAAAGAGCCGGCTCTTTAGATGTTTTTATTTTTATTGATATATTACCAATAATAATGCACCAAATTAATCAAATTTCAAAATGTAATATGCTACAATGTTAAAATAACCCTCAAGTTGCTTCAATATACAGTCAATGTTTACCTAATTTCAACTTCAAATTGCTTAAATCAAGCAGACAACAAAGAGACGCCACTACTATTGACCAGTAACGATTACATTTAAGAGAGAGAGAGAGAGAGAGAAATCAAAAGAGGGAGAGAGGAAAAAGACAAAAAGATAGATAAAAAGAGCAAAAAACAGAAAAAGAGGGAGAAATAAACAGATGTAGAAAAACAGAAGGAGAAAGAGAAAAGGAGTAAGAGCATACAGAGAAAAACAGTGAAACAGATAAAGAGAGAAAGAAAGACCGAGAGAAGAAATGGGAGTGAAAATGATAGAGATTTAAAGAAACCGAGATACAATAAAAGAGAAAGAGATAACAATACAGAAATATAGAGAGAAATAAACCAGGAGAAAAGAGCGAGTCAGTGGGAACGAAAGAGAAAGAGAGTGAGTGAGGGGAAACAAGGTGAGAAAGAGACAGAGATAGAAATAAAAAACGGAGGTAGAGGAAGAAAGAGAGTGAGGAGAACAGTGTGAATGAAAGAGAAGTAAAGAGAGAAAAAAAAGCGAAGGGGGAAAAGATCTAGAACAAAAATGAAAGAGAGCGAGAGATCTAAATAGGATAATAGAGAAACAGACGCAGTGAGAGGGGGGAAAAAGGGAATGAGAGAGAGCAAGTAAGAGATAAAGAGGAAGAGATGAGAGAGTGAGGATAAACGAAATATACAACGAGAGAGGAATGAACAGAGAAAGAAAGAGGAAAATAAATATAGAAAGAAGAAGAGAAAGGGAGAGAGATTAATAGAGAAACCTTTTCGATGGGAGCCGGCTCCTTCTTGGAGGGGGGAGCCGGAGCTCACTTAGAAGAGCCGGCTCTTGGAAGCCGTTTTGTTCGCGAACGACCCATGACTATTTACCTCCCATTGGTCGTTAGAAGCGGTCGCACCTGTCGGGCGAGCAAAACTTTGGCAAACTTTAGTCTGAAAGTGAGATGGCCGTCAAACTTTGAGGAAGGGAGCGAGGAATTGAAGGAAGGAAGTGCCTTAACTAGGCGGCGGCTCAGCTCGCTTTACCCGCATGTCCCCACGGAGCGACGACTTTCTCTACCTTTTTGTCTCTCGTGCATTCAACGCTACTCAAACTTTTTACGTGGTTGAAAAGAAAAGCAAGTTGAAAGTTCTCAGCCATGTCGTCCGAAGTGCAGCTTGGCACCGAACAACTCTCAAGGGTTGACATATGCCAAGATTTGCTCCACTCGGACGACTTCTCCGGGTTCCAACGGTGGATCTCTCCGAGCGGTTCCCCCGATCGCTCCCCGCCACCTTCACCCTCGCCACCGGCGTCCTCTCCGGCCAATGACAGCGACCCCGACGCGGCGATCCCGAGGACCTCCATTGTAGACTGCCTGCTTGTGGAGCTCTACGACACGTATAGCGGCAGGAGGAACTTGGACAGCTGGGACAGTTCCACCGAAGCGTCCGGCCCGGATGCTTTTCAGAGCCGCTGCAATGCGGGCTCCGGATTCCTGCAGGAGCTCCAGGAGAAAAACACCAGGAGGCACCAGGTCAACTATTTGTCCTGCAAAGGTGAGAACCGACATTTGTGTGCTTGATAAGCCATTGTGAATTATTTAGGTTGGTTGGTTGGAAAAGCCTTCATTGGTCCAAAGCATAAATTGGATTTGCGGCCCCATTATTACTCGATCATTTGCATCCATACTAGAACTCATTTCATGTTCTACTCCAGAGGCCGCATGAGACATGTTATACTTCTTTTTAAATAGATTAGTTTCATTGGGAGGTCTTCATGGACTTGAAAAGCACTATATATATGCAGACCATTTACCATTCATCAAATTGGTTTTGAAATGATAACAATTAGAGCAAAATAGTAAACTAGGTCCCTGTTTTAAGCACTTTATTTGTTATTTCGTTTTGAAGTATTACTGTAGTTTTTTTTTAGTATTTCAGAAGTGGGATTTTTATTAAAGTTGTATTGTTTTTTTATTATTACTGTCGTTTTATTTTTGTATTTATTTTGTAGCACTTCTGATGTAATTTTCTTTTTTTTCCTTAGTAGTATTTTTTTTAGTATTTCTGTAGTACTTTTGTTGTACATCTGTCGCATTTTTGCAGTATTTTTTGTATTATTACAGTAATTTTATGATTATAGTATTTTTGTAGTATTACTGAAGAATTATTTTTTTGTGTTTTAGTATTATCTGTTATATTTTGTTGAATTTCAATATAACAATGTTTGTTGTATATCTGTCGTCTTTCTTTAGTATTTTTCTAGAACAGTGTTACTTTAGTTTTTTTTCTGTAGTATTTTTGTGATATTTTCATTGGAGAGTTTTTGTAGTATAGCCATAGGTGTAATTTGCAGCATTTCTTTTGTAAACCTCTTTTAGATTTCATATCAATTATAGAAAGGAGCTAAAGCTTTTTAAACTTCTGCAAAAAAAAAAACAGTTGCTATTCTTAAAGAAATTTGGAATTTTTGTATTCCTCTAAAAATTTCCTCCAGTGGCATCACGAGACACCAAGGGGCATGTAAAATGCATTGGGGGAGATAATATCTCCCCAAAAAGCAATTATGCATGTTTAACATAACCAACTGCATACCCAGTAACATCTTACAACAAGCTTCATGATTTCAAACAGTAGACAGCCGGCTCTATTCCAGACACTTTTCGTCCTCTTGTGATTGGTCATTGTGTTTTTTTATGGATTCTGTGTTGTTGACTTTACATTTATTAAGTGTTTAAAATGTTCAATTTTCCTTTTTCTTCATTTGTAAACCTTTTAACTTCCAGTGTTTCATGATTAGCCTTTTAATTTTTTTTATAGTTTATTCGTTGTCACAATTAAGTCATCAAAGTCGATATTTTTAATTGATATTTTATAATGAATACACAATATGAATAACATGGCATATGGGCTGCCCACACTGCTGTCAGCACTACTTCCACGTTTCCTTGGGTGGGCAGAGAGCATCAGTGGGTGGGCACCACTGGTTTCCTCAATGTTCTCTGGTTGATTAATGCTAATCAGCAAATAATAATAATAATAATTTCCTTTGTATTGTCATTCTTTGTAACAATGTACACAGAACGAAATACAATGGATGATTTGCGAGTGGTGCCTGGTGATATCCAGTGGACATACTTAAAAATGCAGCTTATTGTTTGACGTGATGACTCTCATTTTTCTCTTAATCTTCTCTCATCATGGTGTTGCAGACCTCGTGTTTTTAGGGGTACAGAACCCCCATTATATAACCATTGGATTATGTGACTGTGTAATGGATTGTTCATTTCTTTCTGCCTCCTGCTGTCAACTGCAACTACAACACCCACACCAGCCCCCATCCTTGGAGAATCCCCCCTCCCATAAAAGGTCATACGTTTGGACCACATTTTAAATGGTTTATTTCGGTTGTTGTTCCCTCCAGAGCCAGGAGAACTCCGTGCCATTATCCAGGAGGTCAAGTACAGAACCAGCGTTCAATCAGCCAAACTGATTCGCCAGCTAAGGCGGCGAGACCGATTGGTGCACAAATTGCAAAAGAACTACGACATCATCACTGCCTGCCTTCAAGCCGTCTCGAAGAAACGAAGTAAGAAGCCTTAATCTTGTTATATTCGTCTGCCATGTATAGGAAAATATGCACAGAAATGAGCCTTTTTAGGAAGCTTGTAAAGAAAATGATGTCCTACACTGTGTGAGTAAACGGGCTCTCTGATTGGGTTTAACAAACCAGAGTTGTTGATTACTGTTTTAGCGATGGTTCTGATTTCAAGCGGTCCCAATGTAAAGTGCTTTTTGTTCTTCTTTCAAAAAAAAAAAACGACAAAACAATGTATCTTTATCTTCTTTTTCTTTTCAACGTAAAGTAAAGATGTTTGGTTTAAAACCAAATTATAGTGCTGTTAAAGATAAATGTATAGTGAGGTTTTTTTCTTGCCCCATTGACTTTCTTTTAAAAATAAAATAAAGAAATTGTACTCATTTTCATTTTTTTAAGAAGAAAAAACCCGACTATGCTTGATTGTTTTTTAAGAAAGAAAATAGCTTGACTTGTAGTTTTTGGATAAACATTTTTTAAATGTATATTTTGTATTACTTAGCACCTCCTAGTGGTAAAAAACATCCATTAAAAATATTGATCTGAATAATAAGAAAAAAAAGACATGAACTGTTATATAAACTTGCATTTTCAAAAATACTCATTGGCCTACAAATTTGTATTTATTTTACATAACATGGGGCTCACCAAGAGGAAGCTGATATGATTGTCTGGCATCTTGCTGCTAAGAGTGAAAAGAACCTTTTTAAAAGGCTGGGCAAAATAATAACAAGAATTAAATTGCTGCAGTTTGGTCACTTTGAGTCTCTGTAGTTTGTATTCTACCTAATGCTTTGTAGTACTGTACTTGTTTTCGATTGCTTTACACAATACAGTGACATCTAGTGGTCCTAATAATACACAGTGTCGCTTTTAATAATAAACATATTGAAACACCAGTTGCATACCTGTTAGCCTCAGATATTTGCTTCCCTTGTTAATGAATGCACTTAAGTGACAATAAACCATACAAACACAACGAGGTACCTACTCACAGCAAGAAAGACTATGTAGGATGAAGAAACAAAGATATCTAGTGGAAAGAGATTTTTTCAACTACAAAAAAGACAATGCCACATGTAGTTACCATTGTCGAGTGGTTTGCTACTGTGCAAACACAACAAATTTACAAAGTCTTGAGAAAAAAAGGCTTACCTTACTGAGAGCACATGCTGCAACCAAAAATGTAAACATCTCACTGTTTCTGGACAAAAACCTGTAATGCCGTGGTTACTATTGTAACAGAGCTAATGAGAGACGATAGACATTTTACAACATTACTTTGATCAGTTTTTTCAAAGGAAGGTATTTTAGTTCTCGATTTGGCATGGTTATGCAGTATTTGTATTTTTGTCACATTGCTGCTTTTTGTTTGACTCTTGGCTTTTGTTTTGAGACAGTTGTAATACAACTATATCTGTTTATTTTTATATTGTTAAGGGAGCTGTAAGGACTTTGGAACTTTCTCTCTGCTACCCTCTCCTAGCTAAAAGTCATCATCACAGCTTCAGTAAGCTCATTCAAGTATGTGCGATTGCAAGTATGTGCATTTCTTTAGACGTTCTTCGATTATTTTTTTTTCATCTTTTTAAAGGATTGGATTGACGTTTGGACTCTATTGGAAGCAGGCCTTTTCTTACTTTCACCATTTTCATGCGACCCTAACAAATAAACACACAACAAAACAACTCGGGACGAGAATGGCGTCACTGTCCTACATTCTCCCAGGCCCCCATTCCTCGAAGCCAATGTGATCCGCCCTAAACAGCTTAGACAAAAAGCATAAAGGCTCTTTGAACTCAGTTGGGCATTGTTAACACATACTTAATAGTGTGATGCCCCTTCAATGTGATTAATAATGCACTCAGTCGCTGATAAAATCTCGTCGCCAATTGAGTTTTAAAATAACAGCCAGTATAAACATTCACACAAGCTACTTTGATAACAAAATAACAGGCGGTATAAACATTCACACAAGAGCTACTGTTGGTCGTTATTCACACTGTTCACGTGTACACAAAAAACTTACTTCAAAGCACCAGACTTCCACATCTGTTGCCTCCCCCTCCCCTTGTGTCACGTCCTGTCTTAAAGAGTCCATGCATACACACTAACAGCAACAAAAGTAACCGACATTACAATAGATATATCAATATTGGACTTTCAAATATTAAGGGACACCTCAAAGGACACCTTTAAAGTTTGCAATGTAGCTTTTAATAAAAAATGAAACCTTTTCAGTACCTCATACCTGCCAACCTGAACGTTTTGCCGTACAAAGTAGGTTTATTATGCATTTTAAGACGTGCACGACGTACAAGAAAATCTGTACGGAAAAACGCAAATTTGTCAATTATGGGTACCATCCGGTATACACCGACTATGACAAAATGGCAAATCAATCAAGTCAAACGAGTTCGCCGCGGTAGCCTCTAACTCCGTACCATTTTTTTTTCCCGTTGCAAACGCAGTGAGTGGTTTTATGCTACTTTGCGCATGCGTCTGCAGCCTCGGATTTCATGTGGTAGTTATGTAGTGAAGGGAAGTCCGTCTCTTTTTGGAGAACCTGCTTTTTCGGCTCAACTCATTAAAGACAGCCGGCTCAATTTCTTTGATGCATTATATTATGAATTATTATGTTGTATAAAGAAGTTAAGAAAAAAAGGAAGTATAAAAGGAGAAAATGAAAAAAAGACAGGTTTGTGGTTATCCCTATAATCAGTATATTACCAACAATAATTTAATGCAGAAAATGAATTAACAATTTGAATAAGAAAATGTATTATTCTACTTAATTTTTCAGCTACATAAATAAACACGTTTGAAAAACAAATATGGTGTAAGATTATTTTGTATTTTGTAAGGGATGGAGCCTTGGATGTTGACAGGTATGTTACCTAGAATCTCTATGCAGTGTAATTGCACACAAACTCAAAGGAGGAGGGTTCAATTATTTAGCAATCATGACCTTTTTAAGCACAATGGTGTCGATCGAGAGTACCATGTATTTACTTGTATCGGATCCATACCAAACTTCCCAGTATCGCCCTGCCCCAGAATGAGCTCCCCCTTGCGGTGAAGTTCCTCATCCTCCTCTCACTGCTTCCTGCATCCTTGTACCTCCTCCCAATGACGTACCCATAAAGGATGAGGAAGCAGTGTGGAACAGCATCCCCTCATTTTGAAACATTTCTTAATGGTTCCAAGCTGGCCTAGGTGCTCTCAAACATTTGACCGGACGTTTTTTGGCGGCTTGTAATCGATTAAAAGCGATAACAAGATGAGCGAACGGACCGGTTGGAACGAGGCTCGTCCATGAGACAAGAGCGCCTCGGCGGCTCTTCCGCCGCCTCAGCCCCGTCGCTGGCCGGCAGGAGGAATCGGGCCGCCGGTCGGCAGCGGCACCAGGCGTCGGGCGGGGTCGGAAACCTCATCAGCAGCGTGCTCAGGAAACGGAACGGAATCTCCAGAAGCGCGCCCAGGTTGCTCTGTACACTCGAGCCAGGTGATAGAGGCGACGCAGCCATGACGTCATTCGGTGTCTGCATGTGTTAAAAAATACTCTATCGGTTTTTAGAAGGACGGGAATCGTAAAGGATTCATGCGTATTCCATTTTATTTGAAAGGTCTTGAGATAAGGCGGTGTACCTAATGTTTAGCCCGCTGAGTAGCGTTCGTTAATCCTCGCTTGATTGACAACCGAAGTGGGCGTGCATTCCCGGTTTAATCCTCTCCAAATGCTCCGAGCTGGCGTTTGCGAAACGGGTTAACGAGGGAAAAAAAAACAGTTTTACGAAAAAAATGGACAATGTCCGACAACATCGAGGACGAATTGGAGCAGAACGACCGCGCAGTGGGCCCCTTTTTTGAATTAATCGGTGAGATTGGGGAACAGTCGTTTGCAGCTAGTTTTTATATTTATAAATATTACTCTCTGTGGATGGGTTTGGTGATAATGGTTGAATTTAAATGTCTTCTAAAAAATTGCACTGCACGCGGGCCGTGTACGTCATTTTGATGGAATTGTCTTGAGGAAGAGGCATACTCATTTCAAATTTGCACGGAACTAAACTGCACCTATTTGTCAGATCATCTAATCTGTATTTGCACTGTAAATAACTAATTATCTTTATAAAACCAATATTTATCATTGATTGCTGCCAACTCAGTGTCTGCCTATTTGTGTTGTTTAATTTTAGATTTTCTCTGTGTATCTATGTGTCTCTTGTGTGTGTCTCTCTCTCGCTGTCTCTGCGTCTCTCTCTCTGTCTCTGTCTCTGTCTCTGTCTCTGTCTCTGTCTCTGTCTCTGTCTCTGTCCCTGTCTATCTCTGTCTTTGTCTCTCTCTCCTTCTCTCTATGTCTCTCTCTCTGTCTCTCTCCTTCTCTCTGTGTCTGTGTCTCTGTCTTTCTTTCTTTCTTTCTCTCTTTCTTTCTCCTCTCTTTCTTTCTTTTTCTCTTTCTCCTCTCTTTCTTTCTTTTTCTTTTTCTCTTTCTCTCTCTTTCTTTCTCTCTCTCTTTCTCTCTCTCTCTCTCTTTCTTTCTCTTTCTCTCTCTCTCTTTCTTTCTTTCTCTCTCTCTCTTTCTTTCTTTCTCTTTCTCTTTCTCTCTCTTTCTTTCTTTCTCTTTCTCTCTCTCTTTCTCTCTCTCTCTTTCTCTTTCTTTCTCTCTCTCTTTCTCTCTCTCTTTCTCTCTTTCTCTTTCTCTTTCTCTCTCTCTGTAATTGCACTAATTTTAGATTCCATGTTATTTTTTAAATTCCATTCGTATATGTGCACTATATATGGGGCAGCTTTGAATTTCATTGACACTTTGTGTGAGGACAACAAAGGTGGTCTTATCTATTCTATTTATTGTGGGGCGATTTTGAGTTCAGAGCTTTGGGGGTGCTGGGCACCCAAAGTGGCTGGCTGGTTAAAACCATTTATTTCATATCACTTAGTGGTATAACAGGTAAAATTCAATTATTATAACATTTTGATTAGAATATTTTGCTAAAGGCTCCTAATTTTTAAAGACAATTTTTATCAATTTAATGTTCGTTTTTTAAATTGAGTTATGGCTTCCATTATAAGATTTTTTTCTCCGTAATACACAGAAACCTCCACAGACTCCGTCGCTATGCCGCAAGTGACACAAGCCAAGCGAAAGAGAGGGGAGCTAAGAATCAAATCGACGGAACCATTTTGAGGCAGCGGAGTATTTCCGAGGCTGCTTTGTTCACATTTTGCTTTCGTTTTTTTTTTTTTTTTTAAATTTTATTTAAGCTAGAGTTTGTCACTATATTTAAGATAAGCATGTCCTCTAAATGGTAAATATGATGAATAGACTGCATTCACACAGTGCTTTAATCAGTCACTGAAGACCTTCCAAAGCACTTTACAATGTACTTCACACTAATAACAAATAACCCATTCACACACACCTACACACTGATAGCAGGGTCAGCCATCCAAGGCGTCTACCTGCTAATCGGGGGGATTAAGGGTTCAGTTATAAAGGAAAGGGAAGTTTAAAAAATGTGAGAATAAACATGGCATTCCAGGATGAATATGTTATAAATAACACTTAATAAGAGAGAAAATATGATTAAAGAATGCCAGGATAAATATTTACAAGGTACTTCTTGGAGATTGGCCCAAGTTGTAACAAAAATAGCGAGGCAATCAAAAATCCCAAATAAGTCGCAAAATGTATTTTTCACAGTTGTGCGCCCTTGTTTAGGGTGGTGATGCCCCTAGGGAACAAACTGTCTGAGAATTCCCATTACAAGTTTTTTGTTTGTTTTGATTAGACTTAATATATCGTTAAGCTCTACATACCGATCAACTTTTTTACAGATTTAAACATTATACCCACTAAGGAAGAAAATAATTGAAAAATTAGAATAGAGTTCCTTTCAAAATAATTTCGTTCATTAAGTAAAATTCAACACTTTTTATATTGTAACTAAATTTGGACCACAGTCATTGTTGTTTCACTAATCTGAATTTCAGCCTTCTATTTTTGGACTAAACCATGTTTAAAACAGACAAGAACGGATTTAGCCGTAAACCCAACACCCAGAAGACGTTTGATGCTGGATGTGTATGGTAGCATTCTGCAGTGATACTAAACGTTCTCTGGAATTTTTGTTTTTGTGTATGTGTGTGTTGGAAGGAGTGGACACGAGGTTGAAGTTCACCATTGAGCCTTCTGTTGGGAAGAATGGATTCCAGCAGGTAATAATTTTTGACAACCTACCTACTAATGTTATCAGACACGTTCGGAAAATAACCCAATTGCCTTAGTCCTTCTGATGAACATGGGTATTTCTAGCCAATTTCTTTAACAACTGACATCTTACAAGTCTACTGTTTTGCGCCCCACAGTGGTATGACGCACTTAAAGCTGTGGCCAGACTTCCAACTGGCATTCCCAAAGAATGGAGAAGGAGGGTGAGAAACACATCCAACCTTAAATCCTGTTTTTCTGGCAAACCCGTGCACTTCTCACCATTTTGTATACATGCAGGTGTGGCTGACGTTAGCCGACCAGTACCTCCATAGCATCTCTATCGACTGGGACAAGACACTCCGTTTCGCCTTTAATGAGCGCAGCAACCCAGATGACGACTCCCTGGGAATCCAGATCGTCAAGGTAAACAGCTACAAAGAATTCGGCTTTTAAGTGATTAACCGTGTTTTGCGTGTTACTGATAAAAGTAACTGGTTACAGTTACGAGTTCCTTCATTTAAAAAGTAATTCCGTTACCCCCTCAGATTACTGATAACCTTAGAATACAGCGTTACTCTAAAGGTAACTATTTACAAATGACCACATATACAGGTAAGATCTTGGCCCAGGCCCGAACCTGGATTTGGGTTTAAAATGTCAAATTATTAAGTCGGGCTGGCCGGGCTTCTCTCTTTTTTTTCCCCCCCTTTGTGCAGGATCTGCTCAGCATGCACTTACTTTTACTCAAGTAAATATTTAGATAAAGAAAATCCTTACCAAACTATCAGTTTAACTAAAAATCACTAAATCCAAAGACATTTTAATCCTCTGTGTAGGGGTAAAAGACGCGCGGCTTCCTCCTTTCACCTCCCTCACGTCAGATGTAATTTCTGCTTATTGCCAATAACTTACAAGCTTTAGAAACTTTCTTTGTTTTTTTGGCCAACTATTTAACTATTTGCAGCTTCTAATTGACAGACTATGATTTTCTTTTTGGTGCCATTTTGTTCAGTTTTATTTTCACTTTCGTTACTGCAAGCCCCCGTAATGCATACTACGGCGATGAACCATTCATTTTGGCACTGCATGGACAAGTTCGGGTTTATATACCAGCGACCTGGGTCTGGTCGGGCAGAATTTTTTTTATGCCCAATCTTACCTCTAACTCACATTGAAGCAGACACCCTAAAACTGTGGAAGCAGTGAACCCTCCATATTTTTTGCTCGCCGAGACACTCTATATCCATTTTGTCTTATGTCTTCAAACCACACGAACATTTCCCCCATATCTGGGTAATGCCCAAGATGTTTCCTTTTTCTCTGTAGCCATTTTGTATTGCAAAGATAGTTTTACAAAAAAAGACCAAAATTCAGCACTCTTTTACATAAATTCTTTGCCCGCTGCTCACGTTTCTCCCATTGAATTCGTTGTTCCTGTATAAGCCACGCCCCCTACCAAGTCACTCCCTACCATTTGCTACTGGTGACACACAACCAAATTTGTGCATATAAACTAATTCCCTGATTTCAGGATATAATTTCATAGTTTTAAATACGGCTTGGATGTGAGTATATACGGTAGGAAGAATATCAGTCGGGAGAAATTGCGCATTCTCATTCTCTGTGTTTGAGACAGCGCCACTGTAACTGTACTCATTTGTATTTTGTAAGTAGATATAAAGCACTCTCTCCGGTAAAATATTCAGCGTTGTGTTGCCGGCAGAATTGAGGATCACGTGTCACTTCGTGAGCAAAGGAGGAAAAGTCAAAGATGGTTAGATATTTAATTTTGTGATCTGCTTTTCGAAAGTAGCAGAGTAACGCACCATGTTGAATCGACAGTCGAGTTTCAAAATGTTACTAAAAACTCGTTACTGTAAAGTAAATTCTTTCAAGGAATAGGTTCCTTTGTAATGCGTCACTACGACACTGGTAATAAGTCATCATAAGTTATCAGGCAAATCAATACCTCACATTTGGCGCAACTTACCTTTCAGGATCTGCACAGGACGGGCTGCAGTTCCTACTGCGGCCAGGAGGGAGAGCAAGACAGGGTGGTCTTGAAGCGTGTCCTGCTTGCATACGCTCGCTGGAACAAAACAGTGGGCTACTGCCAAGGATTTAACGTTCTAGCCGCGCTCATCCTGGCAGTGACGCAGGGAGACGAGAGCGACGCACTGAAGGTAACCTTGAAGCCGACCTTGATAATGTGATTCAATGACCAGCCTGATTTCAGGACCACAATCCGCACCTGACTATAAGACGCACTAAAGAATTCTTTTAAAGGAAACAAACCTTTTGTACATACATAACCTGCATCTAACTATAAGCCGCATGAGCCCACGTTTAAACACGACATATTTACAAAGAAAGACACAGAACGAGTTTTTCAAAAACAGAAACACAAGTAACACACGCTAACAGGGCTGGTTTAAAAACACACACTGGTATAACTGTCTGAGATGTAGAAACACAAGTACGGCAAAAAAACACAAGGTAGCATAACGCTAACAGGAGAAAAAGATAGACCCACCGGTAAAAGTCACTGGCCCCTAGCAGCCGTTTGGATAAAATGCATACATTAGCCGCATCTCGCCGCAAAATTGAAATTGTGCGACAACATTTTTGGCTTATAGTCCAGATCAGGGGTCTCCAACACTTTTCAAACTGAGAGCTACTTTTTGCTACTAATTAGCGCATAGGGCACCCACTTTGATATGAATTTCTAAAATAGGAAATTGGCTCCATGGTTTGCTAGATAGTTAAAAAGGTAGCTTGATGGTTAGCTAAAAAGGTAAACAGATAAAAAACTAAAGGGGGGCTAGATAGCTAGTTAAAAGAGTGAAAGACATCTACAAAGTTCGATAGAAAACAAAAAAAAAGCTAGATAACCAGCTATAAAGGAACCCAAGATTCAGGTTGATAATTATCAGAAAAGGCTAGATAGCTAGATAGCATGTAAAAAGCTAGGTAGATAGTTTGCTAAATAGTTAATAAGGTAGCTTGATGGTTAGCTAGAAGTCATTTAAATAGCTGGATAGAAAGCTAATTACAAAGCTAGTTATCTAGAAAATAGTCCATATATTAGCTTTATAACTAGCAAAAATAGTCAAATATTGGCTGGATGGCATACAAAAAAATGTAAAAAGCTAGATAGATAATTTGCTAATTAGCTAAAAAAAGGTAGGGAGATTGCTCGCTACAAAGCTAACATGGTACCCACATAGCTAGCTAAAAAAAAAATCATATTTTTTGCTCATTCGCTTATTAAAACCCATGCGTTGGAATTTAGTTTGTTATATTTTTTGTAAAATAAATCAGCTGAAAGATTAATAAATATATTTTTAATACACGAATAGATTCTCATTCTACTCTCCTAATTTATTTGAAAAAAAAATATCATTACTTAAATTATTTTTTGTCCATGAAGCCCATGAACTTGAACTATTTGAATTTCTAAAAATCAACTTATGTTATTACTATGTTATTACCAGGTCGATCATTAAAAGTAAGGGTTAAATAGACTCAGTCAACCAACAAAAACTTCACTTTACTAGAAAAATCACATTGACCCACCTAGCGACCTCTTGTCAGAACAGATCCGTGGGCACCTCAATTGTCCATAGGGGGGGCACCCTGGTGCCTATGGCACCGCATTGGAGACCCCTGTTTTAGAAATGGCAGTATAGCGCTACACACTTGTGATAACGTTGATGTCTTCTGCAGGTCATGATTTACTTGATTGATAAAGTGCTGCCTGAAAGCTACTTTGCCAACAACCTACGCGCACTTTCAGGTTAGTGGGCAGATTTTCTTTTCCCCTTTTTCCTTTTTTTTAAATGTATTATTTTCGTGTTTGTTTTGAAATCCTGTTTTTTGTTCATTTTCTTCTCTTTGCATTTTTGAAAATGTTTTAAGGATGTCCTCCTGAGACACGGATTCTCATTTTTAGGAGGAATCCTTTTTGTTTTTTTGCATTAATTTATACAGTCATACTTCTACATTTAAGAGTAATTCGTGTGGATTTTTGCCTGAAAGACTTAATTCTTGTATCTCAGGTAGAGGTAGGTAGGTAGAGGTATCACTGTGTTTTTTTCTCTCCCTTTTTTAAAGATTCATTTTCCTGTAAGAATTTTAAGACTTCCACAGCATGCGTGGGTCAAACTCATAACCCGCTACATCATTTTATATGACCCAAGAGACGATGCCGATAAAAACACAAAAGAAAAAATGGCGGTTTCAGATCAAAAATGACCTTGCAGTTTTAAATCTGTCCACTGGATGTTCCCAAAGAACAGTGCAACTCGCAAACCACCCACTGTAGCTGTATTTGCTGATTAACACGAATCAATCCTCACTTGGGACGTGGGGGTGCTGGAGCCTATCCCAATCTTCAGGTAGTGGGAAGGGGACACACTGAACTGGTTGCCAGTCGCAGGGAACAGGGTTGGGTAGGGTTTCTTTAACTGGATTACTTTCAATTACTTTTGGATTACTCCAATACCAAATATGCTAATAAAAGACAAAAGAAACTAAATATAAATAAAATTATGACTCACAACACGTGGTAAGGTTTCCCTCCTGGCTTTGTTCTCTTTGATCTCCGGCAAAACTAACATAAAATGCGACAGAAACAAAATGAAAATAAATCCAAACAGCTTGCAAACATCATTTTTGCCGTTCCATGTATTCCGTTACTCCCCAAGCCTGCACAAAATTTAGTAATTTTATTCATACTTAGTTTCTTTTGTCTTTTATTAGCATATTTGGTATTGGAGTAATCCAAAAGTAATTGAAAGTAATCCAGTTAAAGAAACCCTACCCAACCTTGTCAGGGAACACAGACATAGAACCATCCAAATGTTCATTCACACCTAGGGACAAAAAGAACAGGCCAATTAACCTAATACGCATATTTTTGGAATTTGGAGAGAACATTTGCACGGGGAGAACATGCAAACCCCGCAAGGAGTGGCTGGATTTGAACGCTGGACCTCCGCACCGCGGGGCTGCGCGCTGACCAACCAGCCCCTGTGCCGCTCCTTATTTATTCAACCAGAAAATATTCTGGAAACCCATTCTGGCTTTATTTCACTTTAATAAAAGTCATGGACGCGTTGTTTAAGGCAATACAAAAAATACAAACTTTTAAAAAAAGAGTACCTTTGTGGTGGGTTCCCTTTACCACTAGGGTCATAGGGGCACCATTTCCTGTGGTGTGTCTTGGGCGATTACAGCCTGCAGCCTGGTGGCGCCCATCTCTCTCCAGGCCAACAAATGAACCAGAGATGAAATCTTAGTAAACGAAAAAAAATATTGAGGGGAAATGTTTTATAATTCAATCTTACATCCCTGACAGATAATTTAATTGTGAGCCTCCAAAAAGATCCCAGCCCTCCAGCTAAGGCACACTTATTAATTCACTGGTCTGACCCCTGCGAGAATGGTTTTTCTGCCATGTGAATTGATCTGCACTATCTCCATCAGTGGACATGGCGGTGTTCCGCGACCTGTTGCGCGTCAAGCTTCCTCGCCTGTCCAGACACCTGCACCACCTCCAGAGAGCAGCCAATAAGGAAGCGGGTGGTGTGTCATCATCACGCACATCCGGTCTGTTTAGCTTTCTCGTCACTATTGAGACCGTCTGTTCCCGTGTCCTCCATCAGGAAGCTACGAGCCGCCGCTGACCAACGTCTTCACCATGCAGTGGTTCCTCACCATGTTCGCCACTTGCTTGCCGGCCGCCACTGTGCTGAAAATTTGGGACTCGGTGTTCTTCGAGGGATCGGAGGTGCTCTTCCGCGTCGCCCTTGTTATCTGGGAGAGACTGGGAGAGTGAGTGCCACATTTGGTCAGCATCAATCTTTCAAAGAGAAATATCCTGTGTTTTTAGGTCAGGCATGTCAAATTTATAATCCGGCCCGTTGGATGATTTAATCCAGCCCGCCATAAATTTCCGAGTATGTCAAAAAAAGAAGCGAGTTTAACGTCATTTCTAATCAGAAGTTACATTTTTTTTTTTTTTTGATGAACACAAACCAAGTGCTCTCTCTCCGGCCGCTAGATGGCAGTGTTGATTTTGTATAGAGTGTTGAGTTGGTTCAGGTGTGTCACTGCATTCGTTCAGCAGTTAAAATAACTGGTTAACACATTGCATAACGCCAAACATAAAAATATTTTTTCCCCTTTGTTTTTCTAATAAATGTTGTGTTTAGTAAAGCTACTTTTGCATCCATGACTATTGAATTGAATTGAATAGAATGCCTTTATTGTCATTATACAAGTATAACAAAATTTGACCTCCACCACAAGTGCATATATAAATAGAAATAGGAAAATATGTACGATAGAAAATAGAGTAAAATAAGGTAAAAAACTATAATATGTACGATTCGATCCGAAACCTCAGTAGAACTGTTTGAACCTAGACTTAAACTTCTATTCTATAGCTTTTGAATGAACTATATTTCATGTCGACAATATCTGAGTAAAATTGATTATTGCAGCATCCATTGCATACTTGGTCATCTTTTTTATTTTATTTTTCTATTTTTTTAGTTTATATTATGCTTTAATTATTTTATTTTTTTATTTCAATTGTTCGTTAATGCAACATCCATTTTGGCCTAGTCATCCTGGAAGGCAGATTGCCTCATGAGCGGTCCCTTCTCAAGGTTTCTTCATTTTCCTCATACTGAGTTTCTGAGTTTTTCCTTGCCCACATGTAGGTTTTAGATCAGGGGATGGCGTAATAATAGTCTGGTTTGCAATAATCTGGGGGGTCTGTGCAGCCCTTTGAGACGCTTGTGATTAAGGGCTATACAGATGAACATGACTTGACTTAACGTGTTTCGGTCCACCTCAGAACAGAAAGTCTAGTTCCGGCCCCAGAGCCAAACTGAGTTGGACGTCCCTGTTTTAAACCATTTATTAATAAACTAGGAGTGGATATACATTTCAAGTGACTGGGCCGCACTCTGTGAAAGAATACTGTATTGCAAAAGGGCAGGGAGGAAATCAATTATTGATTTTAATTCGAAGTATCTACCGAAAGTCTTGAATCCGAAACCTCTACAACCTCCTTTTCCCTCACCTTATACCATCTTACCAAGGGTCCGACTGTCCGTGGTAAATAATGCAACGATAGTTCTACCCAACCGATGTGTCGCAACACCCATCGTTGGGAGTCATTAGATTATCCCTGCGCCACTCTGATTGTGTTTGAGAGGGACCACATCTTATTTAATTGTAATTCAGTGTGTTTTATTGCATTCTTTCCCCATAAAAATGGGTGTCAAGAAAGTTGGTGATTAAAAAAAACGAAAATTCAGAAACGGTGACAACAATTGAGTCGTAGGGACCACATCTCATTTTATTGTGATTTTGTGTATTTTTTTGCCCTTTTGACCATAATAGGTCCCAAGAAAGTTAGTGATGAGGGGAACGAAAGTTTAAAAACAGTGAAAAGAATGATCCAGTTGAAGGAGTGTATTACATTGTCAACGAATTATTGCAGTTTTAGTTTAAAGGTTTTTGGCACAAAATTTAAACTGATTCATAAATGTTGATTCAAGTGAAAATGTCTTGTTTAGATAAACTGTCATGCTGTAAATATTGCATTTCTGTTTGAATTTTGTGTAGGAGGATTTTATATTGCCAGACAGCTGACGATTTCTACAGTACGATGGGTTGCCTCACTCAGGAGATGCTCGACCGAGACCTCATCAACCCACCGGACCTCATACTGGTAAAAAAAATATGAAAATGAAATACATTCAAGCTGTTAGAACAGCTAGTCCAAGGGTGAGCCAACTACAGCTAGCAGGCCACATTTCATACATTTTAATTCGGTTCGAACGAAAACGGAGAAAACATCATGCCAAAATATATAATAATAAGTAAAGTATTACTGATAAAAAAAAGGGTTTTTTTGTGTGCCAGTTTTGCCCCTCCATAGTGCTTTTGTGTGTCTACTATGAAAATGCTGCTAAAGAAATGCAACAAAAATACAACAAAATAAACACAGATCTGTCAAATTTAATACTTCAAAACAGGTACCTAATACGTTATTTTGCCTTATTTCAGAAAGGAAATAAATACAACTAAAATGCTACAAGACTACTAATACAGTAATACTAAAATATTCAAATACTACTACAGAAATACAACAAAATACAGCAGAAATACTACTATAGTAATTCAACAAAAATACTACAAGATTGCACCAAATATACTTGAGGGTTAACGAATCCCTTAACCTCCCTCGGGTCGTGGGGTACAAAACTAAATATCAAATCACGTGCTTTAAACGGCGCCCTTATATATTATTTGCTTAAATTCTGAAAAGAAAAAAAGAAATACTCAAAACAACGCCCGCCATCCTTCGTCAGAGTCCTCTTATCAACAGAACTAGACAAAACATTCTGCATTTGGAACAGCCTGACCTGTCATTGAACTAAAGCCTACTCAGTGAAAATCTTCATTGCATTATGAGTCAATCGTATAAAATCCTTTATAGTCAAATGTATAAAATACTTCACAAGCGAAAGTGGTATATTTGTTGATATCTGGGACACGGGCTCTGGCATGATTCCTATTTCAAAAATATCACACTGTGAAATAAACTATGCTGAAGAATAAACTTTTGTCTGGAGAGCGGGTTTAGCGGTCTAGTTGAATTTTGTCTCAAAATATGTGGTGTGGCTCTTTCCCAAAATAGAATCCAAATATTTGACTCTTTGAGTCAAAAAGTTTCCCGACCCCTGTTTTACCCCAATGCGTCCTGCAAATCCAAGAGATCGCCCACACCTGAGCTCAGCGATATTATCGTTTTTTTAGGAGGTTTACAGCATGGCACCGTTTCCATTCCCTCATCTGGCCGAGTTGAGGGAGAAGTACACGTACAATATCACGCCCTTCCCTACTTCGGTCAAGCCCAAAGGAAGGTAGGAATGCAACCTGCGCTTGAGTATTGCAACCCAAGACCATGTTGGTGAGGTTTTCCTGTGCCGTTTTCCGCAGCGGCATGGAAAGTGACGACGAGGCGGCTGACGCGAACGACGAAGATGCTGTTATGTCGGCGCTCGGTTGCTTGGGACCGCTTGGGGGGCTCCTGGCGCCCGAGATCCAGAGATACCAAAAGCATCTCAAAGGTCAGACAAGGACTACACATAAGCAGTGTTGGCCACGTTACTGAAAAACAGTCATCAGTTACAACCCATCCATTATCTGCACCGCTTATGCTCATTAGGGTCGCGGGGGTGTTGGAGCCCATCCCAGCTATCTATGGCCAGTGGGCAGGGGACCCCCTGAACTGGTTGCCAGCCAGTTGCTGGGCACACAGAGGCAGACAACTCACTCTCTAGTTCACACCTATGAACAATTAACCTGACATGCATGTTTTTGGAATGTGGGAGGAAACCGGAGTGCCCTCAGGAAAGCCACGCAGGCACAGGGAGAACATGCAAACTCCACACAGAAGGGTTTGATTTCATGACCTCAGAACTGTGCCGCACACGCGTTAACCACTACGCCGCTGTGCTGCCCTTAAAGTTATGCCCTTTCTTTAACCTAAAAAAGAATTTAGGGTGCGCGTTATTTACAAGGTTTTACAGTATTACGCTTTATCGTATTTGTGCTATCATTGATCAGTCAAGAAATATCGCCAAAACTATCGCAAAACAACGGAAATTGAACGCAGGTCGCGGCAGTAAGAGCCACAAATCTTAACCACAAGACAGCATATGTCAAAGAAGGTTTTTTTATGGCCCATGAGATGATGTTAAACAATTTTTGTATCAGACACCAGGATTTGTTTGTTTCTTTGTTTTTTTTTATTGTGCGCTAATTCTCTTTGAAGAGAGTGTTGCTTGTGGGTAAAAGATTTTAGCACTTCATTTGATTATCAATCCAATTCTACTTAAAACCTTCTAGTTAAGTGAATGAAAGATTTTTTTTTTTGTTGGAAGTCATTTTAGCCCACTAAAATAGAAAGTATAGGCTACTGGTGTGGTTAGCATCACTAAGGCAGCTTATGGCATCCCTTTTCTTATTCTAAATGATTGTCCAGAAAAAAAATGGTATTGTTTGGTCATTTAGGATCTCCATATTTGTATTCTTCCTGGAGTTTTGCGGCACTTGTTTTTTGGTTGTACTACACTAGGGGTCGCCAATTTTTATTTCAAGCTGAGAGTTCCTTTTTGTCACTTATCAACACAAAGAACGTTCTGTTCTGATGAAATTTAGAGAAACTTCAAATTGAAAAATATTTCTGTGTGCATAATGTCTGTTTGTCGAGCGGTTTTATGTACGTGTACAACTCAGACTGAAATGTCATTGACACGCAGGCAGACACGAGCAGAAAGGGGGCGGGGCGACGACTTAGCCAATCAGAATGCAGAACGCAATGCACGATGAAAATCCACAAAGTAGCTAAACTCCGATAAGTAAACTGCGATACAGCAAGGACTCACTGTACCGTTTTTGCCTCTCTTTACATTTTCCTCTTCCCTAGTTTTCATTCCTTTTTAGAAAGGCTGGGTAAAAATTGGAAGAAAAAGGGTGCTTTTTGCTCACCTTCGGTCTCCATCATTTCCTTGTCTTCCCTGGACCCATTTTTGTTTGCACTACACATTGCAGCGACATCTCTTGGACAAATATAAAACACTGTCCCTTTAAGAATAGCGGATTGTTTTTAATCAGGGCTGTTTGTGTGGAAATCGGCATTTGGCCCAACCTCGCCCGGATCCTAGCTTCGGCGCCCCCCTGACCTAATCGAGTTTGAGACCCCTGCGTTAGAGAGAAAAGTAAATGCATTTTGGGAACAAATTCCTTTGTTATGTGTTAGTTTTGACACTGTACCTAGGCAGAAGTCACCTATACAATTTCTTTTTTTTTTTTATCAAATTTTGCATTCAGACCAGCAAGCCGAGCAGGGGAACATCGCTGAGCTGAGTCCGGGCGCGGTGGGTGGAGGAGCCAAGGTAGAGCACCAGGCTGCCATCAACAGTATGATGATGGAACGCATGAGCACGGACATCCACGCGCTCAAGAAGCAATACGCTCGCATCAAGAGAAGGCAGCAGCAGCAGGCCCAGCAACTCTGCATACGCACAGGTAGGTCCAAGGGACAGGATGGGACTGGTTTAAAACAAGGGATTTGAAACCACCCCTGTGAATGATAGGAGCCCACTTGAGCACAAGTCCTGGATTTCTTCAGAAAAAACACAGCCAGGGGCATGATTGCCACCACTGTAACGACGGTACTGATGCCAAACTCATGCTTGCGGTCATAATCAAAGGGCCTAATGGCACTGCTCAACTTGAAATCTCTATTACGGTAGTTTCCAGACTATAAGCCGCACCTGACTATAAGCCTCATTTTCCATAATGAGGGTCAGTTTATGCAATTTTTTTCACGATGTAAGCGCTTTGACGTACGTTAAACTTCTACCATGTTTACTGGCCATTGTGACTTGCGTGATCCTCAGAACCGCCGGTTTCACGCTTACCTTTTCTATTCGACCGCCCCTGCAAACATTAGCCGCATCTCTGCATAAGCCGCTGTTTTGAAATTGTGTGAAAAAAGTTGCGGCCTGTAGTGCAGAAATTACGGTACTCGATCGAAAGGGACACTGTGTATTACTTGACATCTTGAAGCAGGGGACTCCCCTAAAACCACCTGAGTACTAATTTTAAAAATATATAATGGGTCATTGTGAGTTTCTTGGAAATTTGATTTCTAACTGGCATGATGTGCAGTGGTTGGTTGCTTGGATCCCTTAACCACTAGGTTCGTAGGGGCACCATTTTCTTTGGTGTGTCAAGTACAGCCTGGTGGTGCCCACCCCTCTAAGAAAACACTGAGCCTATTCAACCTCTGATAACTACAACCTGGAAATAAGATGGCAATAAAATATTTTTTCTAGAAATGCAAATCAAACTGGTAGCCCTTTGTGCTAATTAGTAACAAAACGTAACAGCTTAAAAGAAAAATGGTCACCCCTGGTGTAGTACAACCAAAAACGAGAGCTCCAAAACTCCAGGAAGAATACAAATACGGAGATCCTAAGTGACCAAACGATACCATTTTTCTTTTTCTGGCCAGACTTTTGCCAGGATTAGTTGGGGGTACCTTTAGCAGCAAATCATGTCGGCTATCTCTAGGTGAGCTTCTTGCTATGTAAATGAAATACAAATCCTTTGACTAGCTACACTTGCCCAAGACACACCACATGATCTGGAAGGTTAAGGGATCCAACTGACCAACCAACCAACCAGTATTTGAAAAAAATGCACATTTATGATAGTTTTTGTATTTCTTTTCTTAATATTCAAATCAATATATTTTTTTTCATTTTACCACTAAATAATACACAATGTCTCTTTAACACTTTCCACTTGTAGAAAAGGAAAATGGATCTTGCCAAAACAACCGGAAACAATTTGAACTGGCGAAAAATGCTCAGGAGAAAAGTAGGCTGCAGCTGCACAAGACTTGTATGTTTTGACCTCTCGTGGTGCTTTCAGTGGTGCTCCGAATCCAGTGATTACAAATAAAAATGTGTCTACAGCCCCAATGTTGATTTTTCACTAACCAGCTCGTCTCTAGTCACTAATTAGCATCAGCTCACAGATTTCACCTTAATCAGCTTTTCACTGCTCCTTGCTTTTTCGTATATGTGACATGCAACATTTAACACTGTTTAGCTTTTGAGTAACCTAATCTCACCTTGTCAACTAATGAATATGTTCCTACTTTTTGCACATGTCTAAATTTATGCCAATGGTGTCCTAGGAGTTTCTTCTAGGGGCCATACAATTGAAGATGTTAAAGTAGGAACTTTTATTTTCTACGATTATTTACAATCAAGTACTGTATTTTTTTGATTTCCGTTTTGGTAAAATTTTACCACTTCCAGTTTTAAACCAATATTCTGGACATGGATTATGTCAAAATATATGTTTCTGCAAAAGATTACAAGTTTAACATAAGCCTTATAAGGAAGGAAACACTGTATTTTGATATTCATTGTAAAATGTTAAGAATGTTAGTGTCATGTTTGGCCTTCTACGGAAATAATACAATTTTCCGTTATCAAACATTTCTGAAAAAGGAGCCAGTAGGGAGCGCCAAAGAGCCGCATGCAGCTCCAGGGCTGCTAATTGCCGACCCCCGGCCTTATGCCGAACACAATGCGTGATGAAAATCCATAAAGCAGCAAGACCGTGGAAAGTTAACCGCGTTATAGTCAGGGATTACAGTACGCTCTTTCATTTGGACCTATTTTTCTGTGCTCACAATCTTGCAGACAAGTGTCCCGCCACCCGCATCCTGCCATCTCAACTCAACCCTTCCAACCCCGTGATCAATCATCTGCTTCTGGGTCGGAAACCTCGGGGACCTTCCTGGGCTTCAACTGGCTCGAGCCCCACCCTCGCAGGGGTCCGTCCAATCCCTGCATCCCACTCTCGGGGCTCCACGGCCAAGCAGCGGGGTGGCTCCCGCCCCTCGGACGGAAGCGTGTCTTCAGCCAGCTCCGGAGGAGGTTCAGGATCCCCCTGGCGGGCTCACGTCCGAGCGCACCGTAGGAACACAGCCCGAGCCCGAGCCAAGTTGGGCTTTGGAGATTCCGAGGAGGTCGATGAGGAAAACGGAACAACGGAAGAAAGAGTTGGTGAGATCATCGATGAGGGGGGTGCATCCTGCGAGTGTGCGGATTTGACGTGTAATGATGCTGCAGGGAAGAGTTCTGTTAAGTTGCAAGAGGTGGAGGTAAAACTCGGGTCTGTGGACCTGGAGGACAAACCTAACAACGTGAATTTGGATATTCAATCTGCCATTCTTCAATCTCCAGTCCTGCGGGATGACTTGTCAAGTCCTGAATCAACCATCAACCCACCTCGCCTTCCGTTTTCTCCACCCTCTACTATGAGCCCCTCACCTTCTCCAGTTTCTACGTTAACATCCGCGGAACCGTCGTCCTCCCCAACACCTCCCTCAACCCCACCACAGACTGCTTCTTTCGTACGCCCTCACGGATTCTACAAAACATCTTCACCGTCCATGCCGTCCTTTACCTCTATTGAGTCCTCGTTGCAATCGAGCATACTGACCTCGCCGTCGACACCGTCCGTCTCCTCAATAGCAAAGTCTCAAGTTTTTTCCCCGTTCCCATGCGTCAAGCTGCCCAGGAAGTCGGCGGCCGCCCGAAACTTGGGTCTGTACGGACCGACCTCCAGAACGCCTGCCGTCTGTTTCCCTCAGATGAGCCGCACCTGTAGCAACGCTATCAGCACCACCAGGAGGCGCTGAGAACTATCGCCGCAAGTCAGTCACATTGAGTTGCCGCCTGGAAATTGCCTGGCCAAAAGTCGTTCCCAGAGAGAGGAAATGAGAACTTTGTCTATGCAGGTCTACGTGGACTGGACCCAATCACTTACAGAACTGAAACAATGATTGTGACCACACTTGCCCACCACAATGAAGCCATTCACTTTTTTTCCCCAAGCCAAGAATTAAGTTTTTGCTTGAAATGTACGTAAGAAACCAAAATGTGTATGCTTGCTTTGCAACACCACAAGGAATGTAAACAAAAATAAACAAAGGAGAGAAGTTTTTATCAACAGTGTGTCCATGTCCCATTTTTAGGGTGGGACAGAAGCACAGCGCAGAAACACGGATTAGTACAATTTCTTAGGTCTTTATTCGGACAGGGTTCGGTGCACGGGAAGTCAGAGGGCGAGGCAACAATCGTGGCCCGAGATGCAGGTAAGGGGTCGGTGGTCCGTTAACTCAATCGAGCAAAGGCAACAGTCTAAGGGTTTGGCAGACAAGGGTTTGGTACACTGGGATAACAACAAGGCTGAGACAAAAGGGCAAGGAAGGCCAGGAACTATCACGGATCCAGGGGGACAGAGTGTTTAAATCAGGGCTCTCAAACTCAATTGACTGCTGGAGCTAGGGTCTGGTTGGGACGAATTGGGTTTTCCACAAGAAAACTTCTGATGTCCTCAAATATCCTTTTTAAAAATGCTACACAAAATAAGATCTGGAAGAAAATGGAATTAATGAGAGAATAAAGAAATCAGTTATGATTAAATTTCAGCGACCGCGGCCTCCCCGTGCGAAGTTTGCATGTTCTCCCTGTGACTGCGTGGGCTTCCTCCGGGCACTCCGGTTTCTTCCCACATTCCAAAAACATGAATGTTAAAGTTAATTGGCTGGTCCAAATTGTCCCTATGTGTGAATGAGCAAGTGGTTGTTTGTCTGTGTGCCGAGACTGGCAGGCAACCGGTTCCGGGTGTCCCCTGTCCACTGTCAGAATGTGGCTGGAATGGACTGTAGCACTCCCTTGACCCGGGTGAGGATATGCGGTGCAGATAATGGATGCACAGTAATAAAATAATCCGTGTGGACATCAAAGGGACAGTGTGTAATATTTGACCACTAGCTTTTGTTTTATTGTGCCGTGCAACCGAAAACGAGTACTATAAAGAAGACGAACTACAGAGAATTACAGAAAAATGTGGTTTTGGTCACTTTTTCTGCCCAGCCTTTTGCAATGAAAGGAAAAAGACAAAAAAGAAAGGAAAGCCCTTAATTGTGCACACTGTCTCTTTAAACTTTCATATTAAGGCCGTGGCCTCAAACGATTTTTTTTTTTTATTATTCTTTTTTTAGACCCGTTTAATGGGGAGCAAAACCACCCGCAAAAAGTGAAAATCTGCGAAGTAGCGACGCCCCTTCAAAAAGAAAAAAAAAAATCTAATCTCATTATCTGCACCGCTTATCCTTATTATTCGCAAGCGAGCCCCTATCCCGCGGCGCAGGTACTTTCGGGTGCGATACGCAGGACACCGCAACAAGCCGAGCGGGCCGGCCTGTCGGAAGCGCAGCAGAATGCGCGTTCACGCGAGGGGGGGAGGATTCTGTACGGGAGTCCGATTTGGGCACAACACCGGGAAACGAGAACGGGTCCGGACCAGTGTGTGAAGTGCCTCCATTTTAAAGACTAAGGTCGTCGGCCGAGGGGGATTCCCGCAAAAAGTGTTAATCTGCAAAGTAGCGACGCCCCTTCAAAAAAAAAAAAAAAAAAAAAAAAAAAAAATTTTTCTTTTCACCATTACAGACCGCGAAGCTCTGAAACGTCGAACCGCGAAGTAGCGAGGTCCCACTGTATATTCTGCTGCCTTTCCAGAAACACTTTAGTTTTTCAAATTTGATTGAATTGGCTAATGTCATATTGGAAAGCTCGGCCCACACGTCAGTTGTTTTTAAAAAGAACTAATGAAATTTACATTTTTAAAAAAGTATCTTTTTGTTACGCTAATCCTAACATTTTGTGAATTTATTTAGTTAGTTGCACAAAACAGAACTGCGTTTAATCGAGCTTTTTCAGTGGAAGTACAATGTTGGCCGAAAAGCTTGACAGTTACATTCAAATAATTTGAAAATTATTACAAGGCCGATTAAAGAGACCCCAAAAAATGTGTCTTTTTACTTGCTCTTTTTTTTCTTAGTTTTTCACCCTTTTCTTTGTTTTCCCTTTTGATTTTTTTCCCTTGTTTTTTTTTTTATTTTTACTTTTCCCCTCCAGCTTTTCTTCATTTTTTTCTTTTTTATACAGTTCTCTTTTTTTAATTTGCTTTATTTTTTTCCCCATTTCTTAAGTAATTTAGTGAGTGCATAATGTTACATAATATTTGGTAATATATGGATCAAAGCAACAAAAACAATCTGAAGAGCCGTAAGAGCCAACTCTAACGAGTTGAGCCAAAAGAGCAGCTTATCTAAAAAAGACGGAAACTTGCACAGCAACATTGATGTGGTCAAGCTGGTAGGAAAGGTCCCGTAGCTACGTTGTCTAACCATGCACCTGACTCTCTATAATCTAATGTATTCGTGATAAAAAATAAGACAATGATAGTTTTTTTTTTAAAGCGACTCTCCTCCCCCTACCTGATGCCCTTCTCTCGTAATACCTCAAGCTCACAGGCACGCTTGCTTTATCTTTCTCAATCTGGTGCTGACATTGACTTCGAAATACCATGCTTAAAACACCGCAAAGGATATCTGCGGTGTTTTTGCATGTATTTATTGTTATTAATTCCGGTCAAATTTGCTAGTGAATTAATTCCTTTATTTAGAACCCTGATTTTTATGCGCAGGATGGCTTTCTTTGTGCGCCTAGATCAGGGGTCGGGAACCTTTTTGACTCAAAGAGCCATGTCATTCAAGTCAAGTCAAGCAAAATATGTTAATTTTATTTTGGGAAAGAGCCACACCATATAATGTGAGACAAATTTACTAAATTGCTAAACCCGCGCTCCAGACAAAAGCTTAGTCTTCAGCACATTTATTTTTGATGATTTGATAAAAATTATGAAAAGAAAATAATGCCAGAGCCCGTGTCCCAAAATCAACAAACATACCACTTTAAACTTGTCTCTTTCTTGCAATTACTCAAGATCGGTGAAACTCATTTGGACCCTTTTTTCCAACATATTGGTTTCAAAACCAGATGCAAGTATTTATTTTGTAAAA
Source organism: Urocampus carinirostris (assembly GCF_059441175.1). NCBI lineage: Eukaryota > Metazoa > Chordata > Actinopteri > Syngnathiformes > Syngnathidae > Urocampus > Urocampus carinirostris. Next base: position 21,845,481 of record NC_142359.1, read on the forward strand.
AGGTCACGACATTCTGAGAACAGGGAGCCTGATGTGCTTACTTTTGGCGCAGACGGAGTGGGGCGAGAGATGGGAGGGAGTGCTTGCACTTTTTGCATAGCTCCACCCATCCCTCCCACTCACCCAATCAAATAACTAAGTTCTCTTCCGGTGTTTTCGCATATTTACAATTTGTTCCGTGGTTTCATCAAAAAGTATCTGAACACTGAAAACAGATTATATAGTGAGCTTTTATATAAAGGATTCTTTAGCGTCGTACAGCCAAAACGAGTTTTATTTTGTGTGGCACCTTGGCTGTAAATCGTAGTGAAAACGTGCCCTATATATTCTGAAAAGTACTGCTTTTGGTATCAGCTTTGGTTTGGCTTTGCGTGTGTCAGGATTAATGGCTCAAATTTTGAACGAAATGGAGAAAATTTGCATGCAATTAAATTAGTCTCTGAGCCATGGGTACTCATAGAAAGAGCCATATCTGGCTCGCGAGCCATAGGTTCCCGACCCCTGGCCTAGATGATCTGGGCAGTGCGCAATTGCGCACACGCGCAGTTTAAAGGGAACATTACTGATAAGATTGTTATACACGAGGTCCAAAACATAAGGTACATTTAATACGTTACAAAACACATGTACAATGCAACATTTAACCAGACTGCAAAGTAACCTGTCCCGGAATGGACCGCTGCAAAGTCAAATTGTTGGTTTGGGAGTTATCAGCGCCCTGCGATGTGAGCCATGCCGGGATTGACAAAGGAAAAGTTCCGGAACATGGTCTGGTCCACGCTGTTCATGAGGGTCCGGTCGGCACACGACAAGCGCGGCTTCTCGTTGATGAACTCCTTGTCAAAGTTGCTACAGTCACTCGGGGAGTTCTGCAAGCAAAGATGTCAAGTTTCTGACATTTGAACTCAGAGACAATGCATTTCTCAACAACCAGCAGATACAATGATGAACTGGTTCCAATTTATGCGCGAATATACTTTCTCAAGTGTGAAATATGTGCATGTTCATCTCATATAAAGAGTAAATATTGAAAGAAGTGCAGGGGTTGCAAACTCATTTTAGCCTCGGAGGACCAATGGTAGAAAAAAACATTCTCACGGGGGCCAGACTAGTAAATTAGTGTGCCTTAACTGTAGGACTGGGTTTCTTTTATGTTGGAGGCTGGTAATTAAATTATGATTCAGGGATGTAAGTTTTGATTATAAAACGATTGAGTTTTTTTCCCTTCAATTTATTTTCCTCACTAAAATAAAACAAAATAAAAAGTAAAACAACAATTGACTTTATTTTCACTACCAGTTTATTTAACTCAGGAAAAGTCATGATTTAATGATTTAAAAGTCTGCTTTTATTTTTCTAATAGAGATATTTACCTGAATATGGGAACTTTACCGTTATAGTTCATATCTATTATAGAAAGGGGCTATGGCTTCCTAAAACTTCTGCAAAGACACTCAGTTTCTAATTTGTTGTGTTGTATTTTCGGTACTGCCTCAAAAAACACATTCATGACTTTTATTTGAAGTAAAAGAAAAAACATCAGGATGAGTTTCCCCTAGGTTCTCTATTTGATTAAAGGTAGTCGGCAAATACAGCTACAATCTGTGGTTTGACATCCAGTGGACATATTTCAAACTGAAAGTTATTGAGTGACGTGATGAAGCTATTAATTCTCTTTTAATTCTTTCAGCATTGTCTCAAAGGACACATGAAATCGCGGACCATGAGTTTGACATAAATAATCAAGTTGAAACATTTTAACATTTTTTCCTGTCACTTTGAAATAAATTACTAAACATTTAATTACGCATAATTAAAACTCAATCTTACCAAAGTCGGCTTGAAAGGTGGCACCACCTTCCGCTGTTCCAGGGCCTTCCAGTCGATGGCACCAAAGAAGCTGTGCAACCTAATGTTTCCCTTTACTCCTAGCCGTTCCTCTGGCTCTCTGACAAACAACTGCAGGACAAAAGCAATATTGAGAACAAACGCAAGTGGAGACCCACCTCGGAACACTGACCTTGATCAGGATGTCCTTGGTGTCTTGGTTCAGCCAGCGAGGGTACGCAGGGTTGTCGGTGCGTATGGATTGAAACAGCTCCTCCTCGTCTCGGCCGTGGAAGGGAGATTGACCGATTAGCATCTCGTACAACAGCACGCCAAAAGACCACCAGTCCACCGAGCTGTTGTACTTCTGGCCCAGCAGAATCTGAATACAAATCAAGTACTGTAAATTCCGGCCTACAAGATGCTACTTTTTTCCTATATCTTAACACTAGAAGTCCCAGGAATTTTCTTACCCCTCCCAGAATGACCAGCGGACAGACAAAAGGCTGTGTTATTTAAAACTAACAACTCAACCGCCCATCTTGTCACAATTGTTCTGTGGGGGTTGTTCATTTGAAATGTGGTGTGTGTGGTGTTGATAGATGCACAAAGAGCAAGTGTACAAGGATCAATGGTGAAAATAAAGCAGTCAGTTGGCAAAATACTACAAATTGACGACAAACTAAATATCAAATTTAGTGCTTCAAAACAGGGACCTAATATATTAGTTTTTCTTCATTCTGATAAGAAAATATACTATTGAAATACTACAAAAATACTACAACAGTAATACTATGATACAAAAATAGTAATACAGAAATGTCACAACAGAAATACTACAAAATTTCTACTACAAAACTAGTAAAAAACAAATACTACAGCAATACTAGTATGAAAATACTAATACATTTCTACACAAACAATACAAAAATACTACTACAGTAATACTATAACACAAAAATACTGCTAAATAAATATCAAGACAGAGTACTACAAAAGTACTGCTACAGAAATATTATGACAGAAATACTACAAAAAATATCCTATAGAACAACTCCAAAAACACTACAATTACCACAGATGACAACAAAATAAAAGGACAGTAATAATGTAAAAATACTACAGAAACACTACAAAAATCAGACTGCATAAACATTTCAAAAATACTAGCTAGCAACTAACAATATTTTCTTCACATTAGCACGCAAAGGGTCATTACTGAGTTTTGTTGTTCACAACAGAGTTTGCCTCATTAGCAGATCAATCCATTTCTATGTAGGAAAGCAAAATGGCTTGCCTGTGCAGGTTCTCATGTTAAACAATGCAGCTTACAATAAAATGCATCTAATTCTTTTTTCGGGGCCCAGCGTCAACACTTGTTGAAATCGGGGAGTTCTGCAAGCACAGATGTGTCTGCATTTTATAATCTCAAATAACTCAAGCAGGAGTCAATATGAATCCAATTGGCATTAACATACACACGCAGGAGTGTGACAAAAATCTTCATAACTTAATGTACTCTACTGACTACAATTTAGAGGCCCATACAATCACATAAGCCTGTTCACATGCTGAGCCATGCAACTGATCTTAAGCTCTCCCATCGCTTGCACACATGACAAAGTGATTGAGAGGAGATGACCACATAAAAAAAAAATATACATGCTGACACTAGTTACTAAGGAGGGGTACACTATTATTACCAGGCTGATAGTTATTGGACTGATAACAGCCTAATATGACGTCAGAGATTTTGGCCAGAAAACAATGTTTAGTCACCTGCTGCCACACTAAAATATTCAATCAGCTGACACTACTTGCTAGAAGGATTCTGTAGGGTTCCTGCGCACCAACACCTTTCAGAGGGCACCAGGGGACTGGTTGCCTTATTTGGCACACCTGGTGCTCCTTAGAACATGAGTATTCAGGAACTGTTTTCACGGACTTTGAGCGTCGGATTGGCTGAAGTTTACGCCTGTCCACACCGCTCACAGAAAATACTTCAACGCCTCGTGCTTATTGGCAAGACTTTGTGTTTATTCCAGCCTTTCCTTTCTACAGACTGTGTTTTTTTGTTACTATTTTTTTCTACTCTCTTCCCTTTATCCATATTACAGACATAAGAATTCAAGCATTTATGTATGCTTTTATGTAGTAGTAGCAGCAATACTTGGTCTTTTCTGTATCACTAAATGGGGAAGGGATGGGAGAGCTTAAGATCAGTCGCATGGCTCACCATGTTTACAGGCTGCTGTGATTAAATGGACTTCTGAACGGTATTCAGTAAAGTACGTTGCATTTTATTTTGAGAATGTTTTAGTTGTACTCTTGCACTTATGCTAATGCCAATGTAATTTTAACTCCCTGCACTAGTTAAGGGGTTAAGGGTCTTAATTGCAGCACATTGTGTTACTTTTCTGTATTAGACATTTCCCCGCTGATTTGAAAAAAAACAAAAAAAGTGGAATGAAAGTACGTTAATGGGTTCATTTTTATGGCTGTTTAAGCTTGCGGCCTAAAATCCGGTGCAGCCTGTAGAAAATCAAAGTTGAGTTTTTTCCTTAAATCTTGCAGAATTCTCAGTAAAACTGAAGCTGTATTCCATACCAACGCAAATGTGTGATTACCTCCGGAGCGATGTAATCCGGCGTGCCACAGAAAGTAGATGCTCTGGCTTCATCCAATATCTTCTCCTTGCACATCCCAAAGTCTGCGATCTTGATGTGCCCCTCAGAGTCTAATAGCACATTATCTAGCTTCAGATCCCTGCAGGCACAACAAAGCAAAAAAAAACAAAAAAACAATATACAATTGTGTTTTTCAACATCGACAGTACTTTTCAGACCTGTAGATGATTCCTCTGGAGTGCAGGAACTGAAGACCGCAAACAATCTCTGCCGCATAGAAACTGCAGGTTGAGAGGACATATGAGGGACAGTGTCCAGACGACAACCTGGAAAACGAGCGCCTACGTGGATCGATGTAGGTCGAACTTGTGGCAGTTCTGGATGTGGAACATGAGGTCTCCGCCGTTCAGGTACTCCATCACAAAGAACAGGTTCTCCTGAAGGAAAACTTGGTTTTGACAGGGGAGATAAAATGTCATAGGGAAGCTTACCTTTGTCTGGAACGTGCATTGCAGATGAGCGAGGAAAGGATTTTCCCAGGCTAAAGAAAGGACCCGCCTCTCCACCATGGTGCACTCCACATCGTCGTCCATCAAAACCACATCCTTCTTCAAAGCCTTAATAGCAAAAAACTGAGAGCTCTTTTTCAGCTCAGCTAGAAATACCTAAAAAAAAAAGTAAGACAGTTTCACAATATTTTATTTTGGTCTTATTCAGGGGACTTTACCTTGCCAAAGCTTCCCTTGCCAACCATCTTGTGCAGGATGAAGTCATCGATGGAAAACTTAGACTGACTAGGCCTAGGGAAATCATAAAGATGTTTTTCCTCCACTTCCTCTACTGGGTTGTCGGTGTCTGCTGGACCCTCCCAGGAAACTACCTGCACCTCTGTTAAGTACAATACACAGTGCCTTGTAAAAGAATTGCCCCCCCCAGGGACTTTTTGACATATTGACATATTTCAAGCTTCAACCTTATAGTTAAAGAACTTGAAATACATTCTAAGAATCAACAACACGTGAGATAAAACCAAATTATTTCACCATTATATATTATTCTTAGAAATAAAACATTCAAAAGTAACATTGCAAAAATATTGGCAATACTTTTGCTAAGCACTGTACAGTGATCCCAAGCTACAACACAGTTTGCTTTTCACAGTCTCACTACTTCACGGATTTGCATTGTGTTCTGCATTCTAAATGGTTAAATAGTCACTCCGCATCTTCTCTACCTGTGCGTCTATAATGTTGCGGCTTAATAAGTAGAAGCATGTAAATCAGCTAACGGAATTTACACTTCATATGTGCATATTTTTTTGCAATTTGGATTTCTACCAAATTACGTCCGTACTCTGTAGTGGCATGTTACTGTATTAGTATATTTTTGCCAAGAATAAAAAAGAGCGACAACAACTGCCTGTCGCTGTTCTTTTCTCAAAAAAAATCACCTGCACCGGAACCTACAGAAGAAGATAATGCAGCAGAGCGCAGTGAAATACACATGAGTCACTATTTGTTTGACTGTACCTAGTCCATTTTTTTTCATAATATTTTTTTTATTTTCTCCTGTTTAATCCGAATACTGTAGTTGCAGTGGGTAGTGCTAACCATTGTAATTTAAAGCCTTTAGTTCAAATTGATGATCAAAATTCTCATTTGACAGTGAGTGACAGTAGTTTTTTGAACTAAAAATGTTTATAGAGTCCTTTTTTGTGTTTTTTTTTTTCATTTCAATTTATAGAACCGTATTTAATTCTAAAACTCAAAACAAAAACAGGTTTCTACTCCACAGATTTTCCCTGTCATGAGTTATTTTGGGAGCGTAACCTCGCAAAGAACAAAGGTTTACTGTACAGTCAAACATGCCCCCTGGTAAACTGCGAGCACATAAAATAGAGTACCTTTACTTGTAGATGTGATCAAAGTAGTAGTTGTTGTTTCCACCAAAGTTTGGTGGATTATTCCTGACTGATTAACGCCAATGGGACCTTCCCGAGAAACTATGTCAGTTTCTTTAGTGCTTTTGGCCTAGAGGGAGCGACGATCTCTGACATTAGTATGTTGATACACGGAAGAATCAGAGAAAGGCATGTTTCCATGTCTATACAGGACCTGCTGTTTGCTCTCAATGATAGCCAGCACCTCAGCCATCAACTTCTGGTTGACCCCGCAAAGGTTTGCCACTTTTTTCTGGCACTTGTGGTGGACGTTCATGCCACATTCTGGTGAGAGATAACAAATATGAGTCCGAGAAGCATGTCGCAGTTTTCCATGTTGACATCAACATACAAATGCCCCCTCTCACCCTCACATTTGAGTCCCTGCCTGGCCAGACCCCACAGGAGGGTGCCACAGTGTTCACAGAAGGTAGGGCTTTTGTAATTGTACACTTTGAACCTGTGCGGCATGTCAATCTTGAAACGCTCCTTGTGTATCTGAAATACAAAATGTGTAACCAAGATATATTATCATTACAAGTTAATTTATAACAATAATTACCCCGACAAGTGTTTAAAGATGGACACAAACCTACATAACGCACAAGACTTGTGTCAAAATGGGACCAGGGGGTATTGCACAAAACCAGGATAAGAGATATGTTATCTTGGCTGAAAATAGCCTCAAGTTGGTTGCATGAAAGCAACTTAAATTTAGCTCAGCTCAGCTACTATGGAAATCTATCCTCTACAGCTGGGGTGCTCCAGACCAGGCTAAGATTGTACATCTGGCACTTCTACTGACAATTATGTTTAATATGAATAGGTTTTATAGCATTTCCATTGACTTTCGTGATATGTTGCATTACTTTAATTATCCTGCATTGCATGTTATGTAGAGGCTATATTGTCTTTTCATCAAACTCTGTTGACCGTATAACTGCAATAGCCATTTTATGGTCAAGCCAATTCATATAGTCATTAATGAAATACATATATTACACTTGTTATGCTATACCCACCGAGCGGCAGCCATTCCGGCAGCTCCCCTGTTATCTCACACTTTTTGTGATTTATTGTTTTATTGTCTGCTTTTATCTTCGGCATTTTCGTCCCGTTTGACAACTACACTTTGGATTACTTTCTATCCTATGGACATGGGTTTTAACACACAAAAACACGTTTATTCCAAGAATCAACTCCTTGCCCTGAACAATTCTTGTGCCGGCGTGACGAGGGGGCCTATCGTGGATGAAGAGTCTGAGCTAGCTAAGCGGCGTTATAAGTCTTCGGTACCGTCCGTGATCATGGTAAATGTGAACTCTCTACCAAATAAGACCGTCAAACTGGCTGTGCTGGTGAAAAACATCAAAGCGCACAGGGAGTGCAGTTGCTGTGTTTTACGGAAACGTGGCTCATGTCTAGCATCCCGGACGCTAACGTGTAGCCACCCGGAGCTACCCGGACCGGAGCTATCCGGAGCTAACCGGCTTCAGCGCTGTTAGACAGAGACATGAAAGCCTGCGGGAAGCGGAGAGGAGGTGGACTCGCTAACACGAGGTGGTGTATCCCTAGGCACAAAGATTTCCATCTGCCGCAGGGATGTCGAACTTTTGGACTAGCGTGTGACGTCATCCTCTCTGCTAAACTGCAACAAGCACCCCGAGGGCATTATGTTAATCTGTTAGTAAACAACAAGGGAGACTGCTGGAAGTGTGAATTTCCCTACAGGGATAAATAAAGTATCTATCTATCTATCTATCTATCTATCTATCTATCTATCTATCTATCTATCTATCTATCTATCTATCTATCTATCTATCTATCTATCTATCTATCTATCTATCTATCTATCTATCTATCTATCTATCTATCTATCTATCTATCTATCTATCTATCTATCTATCTATCTATCATTGAGAATGCTTGTCATCAGAGCTTTTATAAATATTTTGATTATTGCTGTTTATGAGATTCCAAAAAGTGATGCAAATACTTGCAAAGATGATATCAAAGAATTGTTTGAAAAGGGTAATACATTGAAAAAAAAAAATTCTTTTTGAAGGGGCGTCGCTGCTTCGCAGATTTTCACTTTTTGCGGGGTTTTTTCGGCAGAACGTCAGCGGACGCGGGATAAGGAGGCCGGCTGGATGGGACGGGGGAGGGGAGTCGGCGGAGGTCACTCCCGGGCCGCGCGACGGAGCGAGTTTGGTGGACGCAGCGTCACCCTAATAAGGATAAGCGGTGCAGATAATGAGATGAGATTTTTTGATGTTGTTTTTTTTTTAAGGGGCGTCGCTACTTCGCAGATTTTCACTTTTAGCGGGTGGTTTTGGTCCCCATTAACCGGGTCTAAAAGATAATCATTAAAAAAAATATATATATATATATTTTTTTGAAGGGGCGTCGCTACTTCGCGGATTTTCACTTATCGCGGGTGGTTTTGGTCCCCATTAACCGCGATAACCGAGGTCTTACTGTATAGTATATATGTCCCAACTCCCATTCGTCTGTTTCCTCATCAAAAACAGAAGTATTTTCTTTATGAAGGATCAATAAAATATAAATATTTTTAAATGGATAAGAATTAAAAGTAAAATTGTCTTTATTGTTATTTATTAAAATGTAGAACATAATTTTTAGGATAAACTGTAATAAAGACTTAAAATAAAGTCTTAGCAATGACGGAAATCAAACCCAGGCAAAAACCATTCCACTAAACTACACAATACACTATTAGGATTATGGGAGGCAAAAACCATTCCACTAAACTACAGAATACGCTATTAGGATTATCAAAAATACCATACACTTTCATTGAGCCGGTGCGCAATAGTCTAACAAGCTTTCTCTGTACTTTGATAAGTCCTCATGTAACCTTTTTTCTTATGTGACTTGACTTGACTTATTTCTTTCAGATTTTCATAAAACATCATGAGGAATGTTCCTCACTAGCCGTGTATAAACAACATTTTTCCATTTTCTGATCCGTGATTCTGAGATTGATCTTGGGGGGTCTATTTAAAGATAGCGTGTAAGTCCATTTATTCCAAATATCTACATGTGGCTCGACATAGCTGCACTTCTTCATCCTGGCTCGGCAAACGCACAACCGATCAAGCCAAAATATGGCCAGACAATCAAGCTTTGCTTCTTTAATTATCAGGTTGGTTTTTTTTTCAAATTCCACTTTTGTGCAATACCTCCCAGCTCATCGGATGTATTTGTTACCATGGTTTCCTTGCTGTTGACTGCTGAGCCCGTGCATTTGGCAATAACCTTGTCGATGCATTTCTTGTGGATGGCTGCATTGCATTCTGCAGTACACACACAAAAAGCGGCAGTGAGATGGACGCTACGTATACACAAAGCATACATTTTCAAAACAAGAGTGAAACTCACGTCTACACTGGTAACCTTGCTTGTTAAGACCCCTGTCAAGAAAAAGTAACAATTATTACTTTTAGGTGTAAAAGAAAATATATGTGTGATGGAATATGAAGACATAAATGCCGCACCAGACAAACTCTTTGCAGACGGAGCAGAAGGTGGGCTGAGGGAAAAAGGTGGCGCTGAACTCGTGACACTTGACCACGTGAATTTTGGCTTGTTTGATCGCGCCACGCCGATGATGGAGGGCAAACAGTCCCTCACGCTCTGAATCAACGTCGGCATTACTCACTGTGTCTGAAATGACACAAAAATATTTAACATTCCAATTTTCCAATGATGTGATTCTACTTGACAGGGCCGTTCAGATTGAATTTCTGTGCCGTGGGACTGCCGGTCTATTGATGAAAAATAGTTTCTGAGGGAAAAACCCAGAAGGGTGCCTCTTCATGTCAGTTCCAGGATGCAGAATGGTGCTAATGTTCTATTTTTAGATGGAGAGAATGCAGAAAAGCTAATTTGAAGAAAAATAATTTGTCCCACTTTGGACGTTATGATTGTAATTTGAATATAGTTTGAATGTGTAATAACTAACCGCTTATTTCCAGGTAATATCTGGCCTCCATCAGCAAGCGGCCATGTGGCTTTAGGTCCAACTGAGTTAGAGAAAAACACACTTGATTATTTTTGTAATGCAAAAATGACATTATACAACATGGTGGGTTGGGGCCAAAGATGGACAACTTAAATAATTATGAATTATGCAACTTGTGTGAGTGTGTGATGGGAAGGGGGAAACCACACACTTTCTAACCTGATGTATGGCATCAATGTTATTTTAGATATAGTATGTGTGAGCTTGAAAATAGTGACTACATTCAATACTTGCCCATAGAAAAGCATTTGCAAAATTACCACTGGGACATTTTTTCTCATACTTAAAGGACCTATACGAAATTTGAAACAGTGCTACTGTCTGCCATCTTTTCCTGGCATAAAGTTATGATTGCCATCTTAATTAGCTTGTTCCTAATGAAAGTAAGTGAATTCCTTAAACATGTTAGAATAAACTCTTCCTTTTTCATCAGTGAATATGGGTTGTCGTTTGGACTCTCCTAGAAGCAACTCTTTGGGGACGGGCATGACGTCACTCTCCAGCAAGTCTCCCATCACCCATTCCTTGAACCTAACCTGTTCCGCCCTAAACAGCTCTGCTGAAAATATAATAAAAGCAGATAGGTGCATAGGAAATAAATCATAAGGGCACTTTGACCTCAGTTAGGGAATGGTAAAACATACTTAATAGAGAAAAACATTTTACTTTTTAAGGACACCTCAAATGATGCACCACTCCTTTAAACATGGTTTAAAAAGGTCTAATATTGGGTTCCATGAAAACCCACAAACTATTCAAAATAACAAATGGTAAAATATCATATCAATGAACAGGTAAATTGATGCATGGCAAACTGCATAGGCCACTCAGAGTGCCAATTGCTTAGTCCAATCCAACAAATACTTTCATATGGAATAAAAGAAACACAAAATACACAAAAGTAATGGGCTTATATTGGATCCTTTCCTGCAGAAAAGTGTAGCTGTGGTTTAAGTCAGCTTTAAGCAAAGATAAGTGCTTAACAGCTTCCTCATATAGGGATGTTGTGCGCAAAGTGCTGAAGTGTAAAGTGGTGGTTGGAAACAGATTAAGAGACGGATGCATACACACACCCAAATCTCCAGCTTGCCGTTCTCCTTCTTGCAGCGTGTGGCCAGCAAGTCCAGCTCCACGGTGGCCTCCGACCTAAGCTCAGCCGTGCGGCCCTTCACCATCACGTGCATGATGCGCCCAGGGTGCACGTGAGCATCGAAAGTGGTGCTCCACGGAGGGTACATGGTGGGCTTCTTTTGCTTGTACACCTGGCCTTTTTCTGCAACGAAGAAAATAAATGACTTTAGTAAAAGCAACAGCCCCTGACACAAACCAATTTTTGCTTTAAGTTATTTAAGGTGCATATGTTCGCTGACATGTGAAAAAAAACGGTCACATTTTTTTTTCTTCACTATAAAAAAAACACTATAATTCTCCTCAAAATGAATTTGGGACTTAATCTTTTGACAAAAAACAATAAATTTAATATTTAGAGATTTAGAAAACAAGATTTTTTTTAAATAATTCATAAACAATTGATAGATATCGAACAAACAGAAACAAATGTTTGTTTTTTGCACATGACAGCGACGATATGAAGATCAACAGTGAACTTGCAGTCAGAGGAGGCAGCTGAGGCACAGCCTCACCTCTTTTCACGGAATTAAGAACACATTAAATGGTAATATTTATTCAGTATTTACGTTTTTTCACATTTGACTTGATTTTGTCTTTCAAAATCGCAGAATATGTACAGTACAAATATTATTAATGTAATTCATATACAACTTCTTACTGTGCTGAGCATCTGCCGATGCAGAGTGAGGCACACAATTCTCTTGCCTTATTACATAAGGCGATAGTGAAACCAAGGCATCGAATTTACTGCACACCTCAGACCCAAACAATAGAATTAGTAACAGTAATTGCAAGCTAACAACAAGTCGAGCCATTGTATTTTCCTTGGATGGACATTTTTTTCATATGGAGGATTTCCTAATTATGGATGATATTGTTCAAAAGGAGCGATGGATGCTTGGCTAAGGTAAGACAAAAAAAATTGTGGGGGGCCTGGAGAGGGATGGGAGCCACCAGCTGTACTTGCCCAAGACATACCATAGGAAATAGTGCCCCTACAACCCTATTGGTTAAGGAATACAATCAAAACCAAGCAAGTTAGTTTATATATTGCTTTTTTTGTTCATGCAATGAAATTATGAATATGATAGAGGTTAATATATATGATAGAGGTTAATTTATTTATTTATGCCTCACCTGACACAAAATTCACTGCACGCCACTGAAGATCAACCATATCAAGCAGCAATTTAGCAGATATTGACACTTCAAGAATTCTACTAGGGCAGAGTTTAATAAGCTTTTTTCAAACCAAAGTCCTTTTTAAAAAAAAAAACACCTTGCGTGACAGAAAATGAAAAAATGTTAGGTCATAATTCCCAGTTACATTTTTATAACATTGATCATTTCAAAACAGTATATGAAGTAACCTAAATTTAAATCATGTGGCAGCTGTGGCAAAGGAAGTAGAAATGTTGTATTTCACTCTAAATATAACTTTTCTAGTTTCAATAAATGTTCAAAATATTTTTCTATTGAACAGAAGAAAAAAGGCATTTCAAATTTAAAAAAAAAAGGATAATTGTCACAGAGTATAACTTTTTTTCAGTGTAAGCCACAACATCTTCAAGCAAGATTGGTAACCATTTTTAACACATACAAGATGGTGTGAGCTACTGTGACAACATGATGTTATCGTTACCGGTACTCTGCTGATCATTGAATGACAAACCTTTCTGCGAATCTATTTTTTTCATCAATTAGTTGAAAATTGACAAGCTACTGCTGCCAGATCTCAGTGCTGCTTTTGATACTGTGCACCACAACATATTATTTGTTTGTCTGGAAAAAGGGATTGGTATGTCAGGAACCATACTACAGTGGTATAGGTCCTACCTGTCAGACAGGACGCAATGTGTTAGGGCCCGGTCACACAGCCGTTTGCGGCTGAATCACGGCCAGAAATTTCTGCTTGTGAGGCGGACGCTATTGGACGCTTTGAAATCGCCATACAGACGAGATACAGCAGTGCTTAACACGCGGTCGGAAATTCACGCGCGGTTGGCAGCGCGAAAAAGTTTTGCGCTGCTCAAAACTTTAGAGCACGGGTAAACAGCCTTTCACGGGCGTATCGAGGCTGAACCAGAATTTTCTGGCCGTGAGGCAGACGCTGTTGGGCGCTGTTGGACGCTTTGAGACCGCCATATAGACGAGATACAGCAGTGCTTTACTCGCGGTCGGAAATTAACACGCGGTTGGCCACGCGAAAAAGTTTTGAGCTGCTCAAAACTTTGAGCACGTGTTAACCGCGGGCGGCACACGAGGTAATGACGCGGAAATGATGCGGAACGACGTGCTCTGGGCGCGGCCAGGGCGTGGTTACACATGGGTAGGACGGGAAATTTCAGCGGGTAATCGTGGGTGGAGCATGGTAATAGCATGTTCTGCGCCTGTATCGCGGTGTTATTACGTGAAATTAGCGTGTTACGCGTGTGACGGTCAAACGCCTTTCTCCGCGTATATACAGCGCGATTTGCCGAGCACACGTCAGTTGTGCTCGAGACGTCAAGGGGTAGACATGGATCCCCGTCACCGTAGTAATCCATTTTTATTTCTTGACATTTATTTTCCTTTCATAACAAGATAATAAAATCAAACTGAAAAACTATTACAATAAAAACATATTGGCTTCTTCGGTGCCATAGCTTGAAATCTTGATCTTCACGGGACTGTGTCTTGAGCGGTTATGATTTCTACAGCCCGGTGTTATGCCGAGAAATGCATCCCTGCCGAGATTTGCATCCCCTCGCTACTACAACCACTTTTACCTCGTTTTATCTCACTTTTATATCACTTTTAGGGAATGTAATGGCGAACATATAACCAAAACCACTTCGTCTTGCATTTGTTGGGAATGTAATACAACTTAAACCATTCCGTCTTTGTTTTTGTTGTGAACGTAATCGAACGGTAATGCACACCGTATATAAAATCCTCCCCCCCTCGCGTGAACGCGCATTCTGCTGCGCTTCCAACAAAAGCGATCGTATTCTATATAAAACGCTTATTAAAACAATAAAGCGAGCTAATTATAACAATTGGGAGATCCTAGTCTATATAACGCGTTTATTTAAACAATTAAGTGCGATCGTATTCTACAAAATGCGTGTTATTACGTGATGAAAAAGTCACCAACGTCAATGCACGCTTCCAACAAAAGCGATCGCAGCAGAATGCGCGTTCACGCGAGGGGGGGGGGATTTTGCGTAGGAGTCGGATTTGGGCACAAACCGGCTTGGGAGCTTTTATACCCGTGGTCCACACGAGAAAATGACGCGGAAATGACGCGATGAGGAAGCGGAACAGTCGCCGGCGTCTGTTTTGCGGGCATACCACCGATGAACAGCGGGTTGGCCAATTTTGCGCATTTTCCATCGCGGGCAACCACGGGCAAAAAAAAACCGCAAAATTGTACCCGCGATACAGACGCAAACGGCTGTGTGACCGGGCCCTTAACTACGGCAATCTGAGCTCTGAACATTTTGATGTCCCCTGTGGAGTTCAGCAGGGCTTTGTACTTGGCCCCCTTCTTTTTTGTATTTATGTTTCCGCTTGGTGTTATTATCCGCAAGTATAATATTAGTTTCCATTGCTATGCAGATGAACCTCAAGTGTATCTGCCACTTGAGAAAACTGCTCCGTTAAGTTGGAGAAAATTGAGGCCTGCCTTACTGAGATACAAAGAATCATGTCACCTATTTTTTGTGCCTTAACCCAGAAGAAAACAAGATGTTGATTGTTGGTCGAGCTCATTGTCGTGATTTGTTCTTAAACACTGCTCTGAACCTCGACAAATGTCGCCCATTGTGACTTGGTCAAAAATCTAGGTGTTGTATTGGATCCTAATCTGTCGTTTCAGTTACATGTGGAAAATATTCCTAGAAAAGCTTTCTTTCACCTCCGTAATATTGCGAATATTCTCCCGAGCCTGACTCAATCAGATGCTGAAATTGTAATTCATGCCTTTATTACTTCTCAACTTGACAACTGTAATGTATAGTTTCCAGGTCTCTAGATGTCTGGCATCAAAAGTTTGCAGCTGGTTCGAAATGTGGCAGCGAGACTTTTGACTAGGACAAGAACGTTTGACCACATCACTCCTATATCAGCTAACTTGCACTTGCATGTAACTTAAGGTCACCATTTCTAACATACGAATGTTATCATGGACTTGCCCCCTCTTAGATCTATGATTTAATTTCCCCCTATGTTCCTACACGGTGCCTCCGCTCAGAAAATCCCGGTCTACCTGTGAGTAGTAGAGCCAAGAAGAAGTCTGCAGGCTCAAAAGCGTTTTCATTCCGTGCCCAGGACAGTGGAATGCTCTGCCTCTAGAGATAAGATCTTCAACCTCAGTGGATGTTTTTAAATCTAGACTTAAGACCCACTTCTATTCAATGGCTTATGATTGATGCCCACCTAATACTTTTCTTTTCTTGTCCCTTTCCGACTGCCTGGCTGGTGGTGATACGAGGGAGAAGGACGATTCGAGATGAGTCAGCGGACCAGCGTCTGGACATGAAGCATGTCAACGCCTGCATCGACCAGCCGGCAGAGATGGGGAGCTGCGTTGTTGGTGTCATGGACTTTTTGGACAATTTTACAGACCCGAGGCGTCATTTCTTTAATGCACTTTATAGCCAAATGTTTACATATTACCTATGTGTTTTTTTTCATTGATGTTTACTATGTTTTGCGTATTGGATAGCTTTTGTTGTGAACGTAATCGAACGGTAATGCACACCGTATATAAAATCCTCTGGCAACTGTTGAGGCTGAGGCTTCACTAGCTGTGGACCTTAATCATGGCCACTATTGGGAAATGTGAAGCACAATGTAAAGCGCTTTGGGAAGTCATTGACCTTAATCAGTTCTTCGCTCGCTTTGAAGCTGGTAGGCCACAAACAGCCACATCACACCCACCAACAACCAGCAGCAACTCCCTCACATTTCAGGAGCACGAAGTTAGGCGTGCGCTGAATACCATAAACCCCAGGAAGGCAACTGGCCCGGATGGAGTACCAGGGAGAGTACTAAGGGACTGTTCCAATCCGCTGGCTGGGGTCTTCACCACCATCTTCAACCGGTCCCTGTCACAGGCGACCGTCCCACCTTGCCTCAAAACCTCCACCATCATTCCCATCCCCCAAAAGTCAGCAGTGGAAAGCCTCAACGACTACAGGCCTGTAGCTCTTACACCTGTGGTCATGAAGTGCTTCGAGAGGTTAGTGTCCCGGCACATCAAAAACTCCCTGCCACTCACACTGGACCCCCACCAGTTTGCCTACAGGGCAAACCGCTCCACTGACGACGCCATAAACACAGCACTTCACACCGTGCTGAAGCACCTGGATCACCGGGGGAGCTACGCCAGAATGCTCTTCCTGGACTTCAGCTCAGCCTTCAACACCATTATCCCGGAGATCCTGGTGGAGAAACTTGCACACCTAGGACTCTCTCCCTCCATCTGCCACTGGATAATGGACTTCCTCTCCAACTGCCCACAGTCGGTGAAACTCGGTACCCACGTCTCTCCCACCCTAACACTGAACACTGGCTCCCCCCAAGGTTGTGCACTGAGCCCCCTGCTTTTCACCCTCTACAGCTCCGACTGCTCACCGACCCACCCCACAAACACTATCATTAAGTTCGCTGACGATACCACCTTGATCGGCCTCATCTCTGAAGGGGACGAGGCGGCATACAGAGATGAGGTTGAGTCACTTTCAACGTGGTGTTCGGAAAACCACCTCATATTGAACACCACAAAAACAAAAGAACTGATTCTGGATCTCAGAAGGAATGGCAGGAATCCAGCGCCACTCATCATAAAGGGAGACTGTGTAGAGAGAGTCCACTCGTTCAAATTCCTGGGCGTGCACATCTCCGACGACCTCTCCTGGTCTGCAAACACCAGAGCGGTGGTAGGGAAGGCCCAGCAGCGACTGCACTTCCTGAGATTGCTCAGGAAAAATAACCTAAAACAGCAGCTGCAGGTGTCCTTCTACAAAGCCACAGTGGAGAGCATCCTAACATACTGCATCACGGTGTGGTATGCTGGGTGCACAGCAGCAGACAGGAAAAAGCTCCAGAGGATCATCAAAACAGCCCAGAGAATCGTCGGCTGCTCTCTGCCCAGTCTGGAGGACATTGCCTGCTCTCGCTACCTTAGCAGAGCAGGAAACATCATCAAGGACTTTTCTCACCCCGGCCACCATCTCTTCGACCTGCTGCCTTCCGGCAAGCGCTACAGGTCACACAAAGCAAAAACGAACAGACTCAGAGACAGTTTCTTCCCCACAGCCATTACCACCCTAAACAGACACCGCACAAAAAACTGAAAACTGTTGCAAAAAAACTACCTCACACGTATGTAAATGGTACTCACGTACATGCTGTCTGCACTATGCTTGTTCACTGCTCAAACAGACACCGCACAAAAAAAAAACAAAAAAAAACTGAAAACTCATGCCAACACTACCTCATACGAATATAATGTTACTCATGTCTTGTTCTTGCACATGCCGACTGCACTACGTTTAATGCTCAAATTGCACAATGTCTGACCATTTCCTGTTTCTGCACTATGATGTCTATGTTTGCACCAATGCATATGCTGACTATTTTTGCACTATGATGACTTTGCACCAAATGCAATATTGCACAACCGTTACGATACCAACGTTATCACGACAACCCTGTATGTAACATCCCACATGCCGACATTTCTTGTGTAAATACCATGTAAATTATAACTATAGCCTTATCCCCCTTGTCTTATAACATTATCTTCTCTGTTCCTTTATCTTCTTGCTCATACCTCACTATGAATGTGTAAAACTGGAGTGTCATGCCCAATTTCGTTGTCACAATATGTTAGCCCATTTGTAGCAATGACAATAAAGGTATATTCTATTTTATTCTATTCTATTCTATTGGTACCCAATGCTAAATCTATTGTACCCTGGTCATCCTGGTAGGGGGACTACAACTCATTTTCCTCATGCTGAAGTCTTTTGAGTTTTTCCTTGCAGTCATGTTGGTTTAGGATTAGGGGATGGTGTAATTCTTACCCGTGCAGTCCTTTGAGACGTTAGTGATTAAGGAGAGCTGTTGTAAATGTGACTTGACTCGACAATTTCCTGCAGCATACTAGTTTAGGTTTTACTGCACATTTTAGTGCTCTGGTTGGGAAACACTGTAAAATGAGCATCATCAAATACTATGGAGAGGTTAATGCATCCGGCGACAAAGAGAAAAGTCTACGGTAATATACCACTCGTGCCCCTACAAATTACTGTATATTCCGCACTGTAAGGCGCACCTAAAAGCCTTTATTTTTTTCAAAAGCTGACCATGCGCCTTATAATACAGTGCGCCTTATTTATGGATCAATTTTAAAGTTGCAAAGTTTCCCAACTAACTTGCAGCCGCCGACTAGATTTTCCCCCGAACGCCAAGTAGTACGCGGTGTATGCTGAGATTTATTTACCGGCGTTTCATTGGCTAACCAATGTGTCAATCATCATTTGAATCGATCACTATTGGCTAAAGTTGTTCGGAGGTCAAGTGGCGGATCCTTTTTATCATTTACAGGCTGCCATTGGCTTAAACGGCAAACAAAGCCTGCAATTGGCCGAAAAAGATGAATGCGTATAGCATGTGGCTGACGGCATAGAGAAAGCATTTTTTTCTATTCTGTATTTGTAAATATTGTATTCTCCTGGATTTACTACCCTCACGGACATTGCCTGCACATTATTATGAACACAACGACTTCGGTGAGCTATTCCGGGTTTTATATTGTCCCTGTATCTTGTTTCAGACTGAACTCGATGTTTCTGTGATAAGCGGTGCAGATAATGGATGGAATGGAGTGTCTATTTTTAAATTAAACTCAATTACAAGTGTTTATTGTCATATGCACAGTAAAGTTGCGAGCGAAAAAGAAAATAGATACTAAGGAATGGTTATCATTTCTTGAATCCCAAGACTTTAACCTTCCGAATGATGGAACGATGCATTTGAGTGACATCTTACGGACACCGCATCCGCACGTGTTCTCGACACGTATTTGCGTCTTTGCAAGCTTTCGTAATGTTAAGGGGGTAATAAGTTGGAACTGAACTATCTGACTGTTATGTCCACTTTCCCATTGTAGCGCCTTATAATCCGGTGCGTCTTATGTATGTCAAAAATAGGACCAAAAACTATTTTTTCGGGGTGCGCCCTATAACCCGGTGCGCCTTATAGTGCGGAAAATACGGTAATCACAGCATTTATTGGCCTGGAGAGGGATGGACACCACCAGACTGTACTTGCCCAAGACACACCACGAAAATGGTGCCCCTGTGAACCTTGAGGTTACGGGATCCAACCAACCAACCAACCATTTTGATCCATATCAATGCAATATAAATTAAGTAACAAAATCTGCGCATTTTTAAGCATCCAAGAAGTGGCTATATTGTCAATTGCTGTAGAATGTATATGATCTTAGAGTTCGGTTACATTATTTTGCAATTTGCTTGACATTTATAGTACTGAACACTTATTAAAGTGATTTTTTTAGATCGTTACAGTAATGCTGTCCTTGCAATACAACCTTTCAGATTCTGTTCTTGTAACCCAAACAAACCAGCTTTTGTGGTTGTAGTTGCCAAGCATGCCGACACTGACCTTTTCCCCGCTTTATCTGCGTGATTATCGGCTCTCAATGACATCTGCTGCGTTTTTTTTTTTGTTTTTTTTTTTGCACATCGCGTTATAATATTGTGGCATATATCCACTTGCATAACACCCTCATGCCCGTTCAATAAAGCCTGCTAAGCTTCCAAGTCCCTAAAGTGGTCTTCATCATCGGCTCATCGTCTGTCTGCCATCTGTGCCAGAATGCAACGCGAGGGCTGTCACTTTTGGGAGCAGGTGACGTTACGCTCGGCTTTCGCCTTATGATCTCCTGTGCTTTTCTCAGAAAAATGAAGCTTTTATTCATATGTGATGCGCAAGTTACTATGGTCACCGTGTAAGCGTACATTCATTTAATTTCTGCAGAATTTGATCACTGTGGTTGTAAAATGATCAGCAGGTAGAAAAACTACATTTTTCGTCATAAACGCCCTGAAGCTAAGGCAACGTTAGAAAATATAACAACGGCAACGGAATACCCTGAAATTTGCATGATGATTAAAATCTTTGCAAAATGTTACCAAGTAAAGGGAGGGCTAATATGCTTAATAGATGATGTTGTATATTTTCATGTGTTCATTTTTTATCAAACCAAATGCAAAGCAAAGGCTTTTAAAATACTATCTGAAAAATCCTCCTACTTAACAATGTGTTATTTAATATATTGATGGTCTTAAATGGTATACGTTCTATATAATATCTTATTTAGTTCATGTTTTTAATTCAGTAAATTAATCAAAAAAGCCTTAGCAGTTTCATCTACCTAATGTATATTAGTTCTAGATTGTTCTACTTTAAAATCAATTTCACTGTAGAAAATGTGGAGATGTAAACATCGACCACATGCACATATTTTGGCTTTGTCATAGAATTGAAGACTTACTGGAAGAGTTATGGCATGCTTATAAAAAAAAATGTAGAATGTGGGATACCCAAAAACATTCAAGGTGCTCTATTTGGGGAATTTACCAGGAGAAATATTTTAGAGAAAAGATTGGTCCATTGTTCAGTGGTTAGCACATTCGTCTCACTCGTGAAAAGCCCGGGGTTTGAGACCGGGTGTAAACATATGTTGTCTTGGAGAGAGATGGGCCACCAGGTTGTACTTGCCTAAGACACGCTGCTGGAAATTATGTCCCTACGACCCTATTGGTTAAAGGGATCCAACCAACCAATCAAAAGTTTTAATTATAAGACTATGATATGAACAAGAGCTTCCCACCATGGAGCATCACATGTGGAGAAATTATTTGTAATGGAGAATAAGACTACACGATCCCCAATTCAAGGACAAATAGGAAAAATGAATGGACTCTAAAAAAATGAAGCACACCACTTCTGAACAACGAAGACTTTGAAAATTACTTGATAATGGTAGAGTTCCTCTACGTTGCAATAACTGACCTTTGTTGTATTTTGTTAGACGTGTGTTCAAAAAAGAAAAAAGTCGGTAATAAAAAATGATCAATTTCATCAACTTAATTTATTTTTAAATGAGTGCTGCATATAAAAATATGTAAATCAAGACTCAAGCTACTTGAATGTGATTTAAAAAAAATCCCGCCTGTCAAAAAGCACCTTGATCTTGAAACATTTGATAGCACTGAAATCTACCAGTACCTAATGAGGTAAACCCGTATGTCCAACCTGTATCAACGGCCTCCTTCATGTAAACAGCGCAGTATGGATTAAGCACCTCTTCGAGGTACTCCAAGCCCGGGTCCATCTCAAAGTTGGAGAAGCCGATTCGCAAGAAGGGCGCCATGGCGGTGAGTCAGTGTTTCTATCTTCTGATAGATTTGCCGGCTTTCCTCAACAACTGACGAGCTGTCCTGATTTCTGTGATAGAGACGGGCTGTGGTGGGGGCGGAATGGGAAGAGGAGGATGGAAGGTTGGGCTCTAAAGCACCTAAGAGAGGAAGAGAAAGGAAATATGACATCACAGCAGTCTTAAGCAGAAACAACTTTTATGCATGCAATCAAAATGGGAGCATATGCAATGACTTTTCAACGCTAAGCTAGAATGCCTTAAAATAAAAAAAACATGTTTACAATTTTTTTTTGTTAACTTCTGGCTTATAGTTGTTTTTTCTTTAGGTATGATTAACAAAAAACGGTCAAGTTTTGACTACCATGACTGACTTATTTGTTTATTTATCTTGACTGCATCTGCCAACTCAATTATGCCCCTTTGTGACAAAATGAATAGTAAACAAAACAGCAGTGCCACAGACCACACTCGTGATATTTGAGGCTGGCGTGTGTGCATGTGGCCCTATTAATAGAGCTGAAATCCTAAACGTACATAAGGAACATTGGTGCACTAGCGCAAAAGTATCTTGAGCAAGGGAAAGCCTGACTAAAACGTTCGGTTTAAATGGGACTTCTCACGTTTCCACACCAAAATTACTCCAAAGGAGAATTAAACCTCTCACAAAACTGCTTTGATAACATTAGATTCACAGTTCCTGCCAATCTTTTGAAGCTGAATGTTACTTTTTGTCAATAATTAGCGCAACAGGCCATCACTTTGGTATGCATTTTTAAGACATAAATTTATCAGGTTATTTCCATGTTTTTTCTATGGTAATTACTGAATTATTTACTGGAAGTAGGGTAAAACAGATTCAGTCAGACACTGAAAAAAACATTTTACTTGAACATCACAATGACCCAGCACTGGTGAGCTATTTTCAGAACCAGTCTATGGGCTACTCAGCTGTCAGTAGGGGGTACCTGGTGCCTGCAGGCACTACGTTGGTGACCCCTGCATTAGAATAATATTACTGCCAAAATGTGTCTTAAAAAGATGTATACAGCTGTAGTACAACCTCAAATTTAGACATCTGATTAAATGTGTTTTTCGCACAATAGAGAAATTTACTTTGTGTTGTATGTGAGCAGCATTATTTTAATACAAATTAAATACAAAAAGAAAACAAAATGGCAAAATCAGGGTTATTTTCTTTGAGCCAAGAAGCACTTGGTTAAAAAAGAGTTTCCTAAATTAACATATTTCAATTAAAAAAATCCTTGAATATAAGAGAGGGAGGAAGAAATTTCAGTCTAGGTTGAAAATTTTTTTTTAGATAGTTTAAATCCCGCGTTACTTTGACTTTATCCATTTATGAGACACTCATTCTTTAGTTTAAACTGTAACATATATTAACTTTATTTAGGAGGTAATTGTAAAAATAGTTTTCTAGGGGGGGCTTACCATTGTGGGTGTTTATGAAAAATGGGGAAGTGAGCAATGCATTGTGGACATTTTTGCAAGTATAATTCAACTAAAGAGCACATTGAGAAGCTAAAGCAAGTTATCTGCAAACATCAAGGAAGTGGGTCTTCTTTGCAACAATATCAACTATTTTAAACATTGAACTTCTCACTGAACTGGCAGTGCTATTTCCTGTTCCCTTTCAAGTCATCTCACTTCCTCTCTGACTTGTCAACTTGACACTTCTAAACATTTTTACACTTTACCATAATTGTGGCATTTGCTGGGCTTTTTGGAATGTTATAGTTGTCTTTCATTGACGGACAACTTGACATCATCAGGTTGTTTGTGCAGAAGACAATATTTACAAGAGTTGTTTACGGCATGCCCACCCATGGCTGCTCCTCACGCAAAAGTCAAATGCCAGCGTGCCACCTGCCGGAGACCTTTACTTTCATGACTATGAAAGCAGCATGGCTTTTTGAAGTTGAAAGGAAAGGTGGGTACTGGGGCAAATATGGGTGCAGGAGGCTTTGATTTCTACATGCCCTTTTACGATCACTAAAGGTGACATTGATTCAAAAACAAAAGAGCAAAAGCAAACTTGTATATTGTATATATTGTTTCCAAATTCTTTTTTTTTTACTTATCAACACGTTGGCATGAACCAAACAGTCTCAAATTAATATAAATATAACTTTGCATTTAATTTATATATAATTAAACTCTAAAAAAGGATACTAGTGCATAGTAGACAAAAATATATATAGAAGGACATAGTGCATAGTAGAAAAAATACATTAGATATTAACAAAATAAATTACAAAACTAACCAAGATAGGTGGCAAGTGGGTATGTGACGAGTCTGACAGCAAGCAGAGTGAATTCTGAGCACCACCACCACCACACGCCCCTCCTGCCCAGCTGCGTTCAAGGGCCTGGGATTTTATATACTTATGCTCAAATAAACCACACAGCAGAGTTGAAATTTCACTAGTTGACACTTGCATCACAGAGGTGAATTTTGAATTATGTTCTATTTTAAAACATGATTTGGTCCTCACAAACAGTACTATTTAACATGATATGCATACTGTACATATGCAACATTAAGAGTCACGTACTGTTTGGAAAAGGATTACACATTAATGAGAAATTATACATACAGAGCTAAAATTCTAAAAAGAAAAAAAGCAGGCGTTACAACAGAAACCTGCCCAACCGACTGATCATCAGATTCTACCACATTGTTGCTTTAATCCCAGCTACCCTTAAAGCAGCACATGGATTATTATTGTGTTAAATATCATTAAGTATATAGAATGTAACCAATGCCACAGGGTAATGTTATGGCTGTAAAGTCAAGTCATGTTTATTTATATAGCTCTTTATCACAAGGAGTCTCAAAGGACTGCACAGACCAAAGATTATTGCAAACCACAGACTATTATTACACCATCTCCTGATCTAAAACCAATGTGAGGGGTAAAGGGTACGGTTGTTGAAAAAAGTTGACATAAGAATGGATAGTAATAAATGACAGATGGGTCTGAGGCAGCTAGTTGGGATGGTAACAGGGCTGCCTGTACATAACTTTTATGGACAGAATGTCTAGGCGCAGCCTTGGCAGGGAAGGGGGCTGGTTTGGAAGCCTTAGCATTGCATTTCTGCTTTTCGCAGATGATGTAGTGCTGTTGGCTCCCTCGAGCCGTGATCCTCAGCTCTCACTCGAGCAGTTCGGAGCAGAGTTTGAGGGGGAATGAAGATCAGCACCTCAGAGTCTGTGACCAAGGTTCTCAGCCGGAAAAGGGTGGCATGCTGCTTCCAGGTTTGGGTCGAGAGCCTTCCCCAAGTGGAGAAGTTTAAGTATCTCTGGGTCTTGTTCACAAGTGAGGGTAGGATGAAACGAGAGATCAACAAACGGATCGATGCGTCTGCCGTCAATTGGACCCGCCATTTTGAAGAAGGGGCTAAGCCAAAAGGCAAAGTTTTTGATTTACCGGTCAATCTAAGTTCCAATCCTCACATGCCCCAAGTGGAGAAGTTGAAGTATCTCCGGGTCTTGGTCACAAGTGAGGGTAGGATGAAACGAGAGATCGAGAGACGGATCGATGCAGCGTCTGCTGTCAATTGTACCCTTTACCGGTCTGTCGTGGTGAAGAAGGAGCTGAGCCAAAAGACAAAGCTCTTGATTTACCGGTCGATTTACGTTCCTATGCTCACCTATGGTCATGACCGAAAGAAAAATGTCCCAGATACAAGCGGCTGAAATGAGTTATGCTCTTAGAGATAAGATGGGAAGCTCCACATTGAGAGGAGCCAGTTGAGGTACCTCAGGTATCTGATAAGGGTGCCTCATGGATGCCTCCCTCAGTAGGTGTTCCGGGCATGTCCCACCGGCAGGCGGCCCAGGGGACACAATGGAGAAACTCAGTCCCTAGGCTGGCCTTGGAACGTCTCGGGATTCAGTCGGATGAGCTAGATCACAGGTGTCAAACAGGCGGCCCGCGGGCCAGATCAGGCCCGCTAAGGGATTGAATCCGGCCCGCGAGACAACACTCAGAGAAGCGCAAGAGAAAAACAAGCTGCAGGTTGAAATATGTCCACTTGATGTTGCCAAAGAAAGGTGCCTCAAACAAAGACACTACTAGTATTTCTTTTTCTCTCTCTCCCTCTCTCTCTCCCTCTTTTCCACCCCTTTTCTCCCACTCTCTGTCTCTGTCTCTGTCTCTCTCTCTGTGTATCTCTTTTTGTCTTCCTTTGTTGCTCTTTGTTTTTTTCTCTCTGTGTGTCTTTTTAACTTCTTTTGCTCTCACTTCCTTTTTTCCTTTTCTCTCTTTTCTCTTTCTCTCTTCCTACCCTTCGCGCTTTCTTTTCTCTTTTCTCTCCTTCCGTCTTTCTATTTCTCTTTGGATTTCTTTCTTCCGCTCCCTTTCTTTCCCCCTCTCTCACAACTTCTCTTTTTATCTATTTTGTTTCTCACGCTCTCTCCCTCTCTCTGATTGTCCCGCCCTCTCTCCTTTTCCCTCCCTCTTTCTCTTATTTCTTTATCTCTCTCTTTCTTTCTCTTTAATCTACTAGTCCGGCCCCCGACAGAATGTTTGTTCTATCGTGTGGCCCCTGAGTTAAATTGAGTTTGACACCCCTGAGCTAGATGAAGTGGCAAGGGAATAATGAAGTCTGGGCTTCCCTGATGAAGCTGCTGCCCCCGCGACCTGACCCCAGATGAGTCGACAAAAACTGGACAGATGGATGAAAAATAGCGCAATCACAATTAGCAACAGCAAAACGTCCCAAATGAGTCAATAAATAAGATGGGAGTATCAGAAATGTTTAAGCACACAAATCATTTACATTTAAGGCTTGATGATTATGATTTAAGAATTATTTACAATTTGATTAATATAAAATTTCACTGTTCCTTAATTGTTTCCTCATGAAATAACTTAAACTACTAAAGTTCACACCTCCCCACTCCATGAAAAAATACCACCTGTGTTATTTAAAAGAAAAACACAAATTTAACCCAAATTTTTAGATGTTTTTAAACTAATAACCTCACTAATTGTATATGTTATATTTAAGGTGTTGAAATGCTAGGTAAGGTTACTTAAACAGAACATTGATTTTTGATTAAAAACCTGCTTCCTGCCCAACACCCAGAAACGTGTATAAAATTGGTTAAAATGGACCTATCATGTGAAGCTGATTTAAAACTCGTATTCACTCATAATTTACATTTTGTCGTGTAAATGCGCCATGATTTTCAATAATAAGCAAACCTGCTAACGCAAATTCAGCACTATGTTAAAATGGATGGTGCTGCAATAGACACTGTATCAGAAATTACCTTTTTAGGGGTCATAATAGACAATAAATTCAACTGGAAAACACACATCAGACACATATAAACTAAGGTATCTAAAAGCATTTCAATAATTAATAAAGCCAAATTCCTATTAAACTACAATGCATTGTATTTATTATATTGTTCTCTAGTTCGGCCATACTTAACATATTGTGCAGAAGTCTGGGGCAATCATTACAAAAGTTCACTACAGCCCCTTTTTATCCTCCAAAAACATGCAATTAGAACCATACACAGAGTAGGATATCGGTATCATACTAATATTTTATTCCTGCAGTTCAAATTATTAAAATTGGATGATTTAGTTTAGCCTAGATGGTAGTGTGCCCGCTTTGAGACTGGGAGGTCGCTGGTTCGCGCCTCGACCGAGACATACCTAATTGGTATAATGGCGGCGCCCTCTGGCTGCGGCTGCATCGACTCGCTACAACGGGTCAGGAGTATCGACATTTCGTTCTGTGTACATTGTTACAAAGAATGACAATACAAAGGAAATTATTATTATTATTATTATTATTATTTTCACTTCACAACTGTTATTTAAGGTCAACAAAAACATAGTGCCAGAAAATATCCAAAAATTATTTATTCGGAAAGAGGGAAATTATAACTTAAGGGGCTGTAGTAAATTCAAAATCCCAAAGGTGAGAACCGCCAGGAAAAGTATGTGTGTGTCTGTGTGTGGAGTCAACTTTGGAAAGACAAAAAAAAAAAAAATTCTGGCGGAATACAGAGATGAAGAAAATGGAGTATGAGTGATACTGGAGATTGAAAATACTGCGTTTACAACCATGGTTAACTTTGTTGTTATTGTTATATTATAACTGTTATTATTAATATTATTGCTATTGTTATTATCATTGGTGTAGCAGTGGTTTGGTGACTAGTGGCATTATGACGTTGTGGGATGGTACTAAGATGATTAGTGTATAAAATATGTGACTATTATTATAATTATTGATATCTGACCTATGTAAGGTGTATATCCTTGAGATTTTGTTGTATTTAGACACAAAAGAGGAGCTATCTATATAATGTAATTAATAGGGAAGATGAAGGGGAAGGGTAAATCAGCGTCTGCTTCATAGTACCCCTTTTCGAACATGTTATGTTAACATTATTTTGTAATCGAGTCACTGTTTTTGTCCTGTTTTTATTTTATAATGTTCGAAATAAAGTTTTCATTCATTCGTTCATTCATTCATGATAATTTAGCTCAGGAGTAAGCTAATTAGCATAGCACTTAATGTAATTCTCTGACAAAGGCCGCCTACCTTAAAAAACACTTCATTTTCAGGGTGGTCGTTCGGTAAACTACCTCACTCAAATGCAATTATTTTTTAAACAATACTTTCTAATCGAAATGCCAAGCGTCACTGTCACTTTAAAGCTCAATGAAATTGATTTTGAACCATTTAACTTTGGAATACTTACCATAGATACAGTTCTTCATACCGACGTTTTCCACTATGCCTCTTTAAGTCAGTGTTTCCAATCGTTTTTTAAGGTGAGGCAGTTTTTTTTTTAATTAAATCCTCTCGAGGCACACTATCCACAAAATTATTAAAACATTTCTTTTAAAAAAGTTTCATGCTGCCTAAAATGCTGACATTTTCTTATCTTTTGTGGTCATCGTGGCTCAGGTAGTAATGAACGTTATTAAATCTATTCCTTTGTACTACCCCACGAGCCGATACTAAAGTACAGTGGTACCTCTACTTACAAATTTAAATCGTTCTGGGAGTAGCTTCGTAACCTGACAACTTTGTAAGTAGAGACGCGTTTCGTATGTAAATGCGCTAATCTGTTCCAAGCCCAACAAAAGTACACTATGATTTTTTAATAAATCATAAAAGAGCTTCAGAACATGAAACAAATACATGTTAAAATTAGATGACCACACAATAAACATGAAACGAGAGGCACATAATGTAAAAAAACATAGACTAAAGGAAATGGTAAAAATAGTTATTTAACTTTTTGCCTCATGTTTCTTGAAAAACTGATCCAATGATATCTGCTTTTGCTGGATCTTGCCCATCTGTGGAAAATGCGCAGAGCAGGAATTTTGCTAAAATGTCCAATTTGGGCTGATTTAATGATGGCTGCGTCTTGCCGGAACCCCTCCTTGTCTGTGAACTCTCAACTGGGAGAGTGACACGAAGAGCATGCTTCGTAACAAGAGGCAATATTTTCCTAATCAGGTACCTGCAACCTAGAACTTTCGTATGTGGAGACATTCTTAAGTAAAGGTGCACTCTACATAAGAAATAAATAATTATAGTAATTTGCTTCCAGCTACCTATATGAATGCTGGTTACGATTACTAAGCTGATCACTGGAAGACATCAAAGATACCAAACCATGGAATGTTTTTTTTTTTCCAAGGGTAAAATTGGGCAATTTTCTGCGGCACACTGGTTGAATAACACTGTTCTATAAAAATAGTCTGATAAGGTGGCCAGAAACAAAGAATGCTCATTTGCTTTCGGGTAGTGTTCTGTGTTAAGTCATGGAAATAGACCGGACAAATGTGGTACAAACCAATAGAGATTTATTTTTTTATCAAAATGTCAGCAAACAACATATGCATAGATGAACAACAGTAGAAAGTTGGGAGTTTCATAGCAGCTAAGGATTGCACACTTTTAAAAATTTGTGTATCAATTAAGAGCTCCGGAAAAACTATAGCTGTTGAATCTCTTAAAGTGACCATTACAATAAATAGTCCAAATATATAACCTCACGGGTTATATATTAACGATCTCTGAAAACAAAAACAAAAAACCTATTCAATACATTTCCTGAACCTTTTAAGATTTTTTTCACAGCTTTGGAAGGAGAATAGTTAATATCTATTCAGTTAGCATATTGTCGGTAAAAAGCCCCTTTCACGCGTTCTATGTGATGGCAGAGTTTGATGGCAGGCCCGAGCTTAAGGTCCATATACTCCTGCACAGTGGGCAAAGTCAACAGCAACATGGCCTGGCCATCTATATCCTGGTAGAAAAAGGAATATGGCATGTAGCTCCCCAGCATTCTTAAAAAATAGTTAATGTGCACTCCAGATCACCTGTTCCTGGAAAATGTTGGCTAATGATGCACAGTCGGTGGAGCTGATAAACTGGACCACTTCTTGTACGCTCCACTCCAAAGGGTTTCTGTCCAAAACAAGTGGCTCCTCCTCCTACAGTTCACGTGTTGATTACATCTTTCATCAATCATAATTATCCTTGTACAGTGGTGCCACAGCTTTCAGACGTTGACCAACTTGACTCTCGACCAAAACATTTGTTTTCACTTTGGACTAGAGGTATGATCGAGATTATCCATATATACTGTACATATGAACTGTGAATTTTTTCCCTAGCTTTCAACCCTGCGGCTTATGCAATGATGCGGCTAATTTATGCATTTTTTTTTCCAAGGGCCGCCAGGGGCACGTGAGAGTCTCAAAGGGCTGCAAAGACCACAGACTATTGCAAACTACACCCTTTTATTACATCATCCCTTGATCTAAAACCTACATAAGGGCACTCTAGTTATTATATTTTTGACTCAAAAATGTATTATTCCTACCACCATTTGTAAATAAATTAACTTTAACAACTACAGAACTGATTTAACTGCCTATAAAATTAGAATTGTCTTCATTGATAACCACAGAGTGCAGTGCACATTGTTAGCCACGAGATAAAGGTAAAAGAGTGAGACAGTTGGAATATCTGTGTGGAGGATGACCCAAGTTTTATGTAACTTCACGATTTGTGCATGAATAAAACTAGCATGAACAGACCTTAATCATGGAAAAGGTGTCAATCGAAAAGGGAAGGCTAACTACCACATTGGGAATCAATTTAAGAGTCTGTCTGTAAATGTAAATAATGAAGCGAAACAAACGGATTACAAGAAGCAACTTCCAACGAATAACAAATGTTTTAGGCGGATTCCTATATATTCGTCGGCATTATCATGTGTTTTGGAATAAATATATTACACAGTTGGATTCTGTGGATTGTAACAGAGCCATTTTCACAGACATTCAAAGAAGTTGAAGACGGCCATGGGACGTAATGGTAGGTGGTGTCTGCTTCGTATTGTTTCAGACTAATGTTGATGTTTCTGTGAAGAGTACATTTTAAAATGGTCATCATATTTTGAATCCTAAGAGTTAGTGCTTTCCAATTATATGTGGCATTACATATTTCAATGACTGGTGACATCGTACAGACGTGCGTTTGTTGATCAAAAGTCCAGCGGACACCCGGTGGTCCGTCGGATACGTTAAGGGGGCTAGCTACCGTATATTATTAAAACTCTTTCTGTGTAACGTCTTGTTAAATATCTCATGTTTCAATGAGGGCACATGCGACTTATAGTCAGGTGTGGCTTATGTATGAACAGAATGTTATTTCCTTTGAAAAAAATGTACCGGGTGCATCTCATAATCCGGTGCACCTTATGGTCTAAATTGTAGGGTATAATTTATTGTAAACAATTTAAGAATGTTTACATAATGTTGCCCGCCTAACCATATTATTTCCATTATCGGACATTTTTGAAAAAAAGAACCAGGGAGCCACTAGGGAGCGCCAAAGAGCCGAATGTGGCTCCAGAGCTGCTTGTTGCTGCCCCCGCTTTAAGGTATTACTGTTATTTTTAACATTTGAGTCCATGTATACACACATCTACATGTTGAAGACTAATTTGCTGCTTAGATACACGTTTTATTGGAGGAAAAGTTGAATTTTCATATGGGTCAGAATAGGTTAATGAGTTGACCATTATTTCTTATGGGAAAATCAATTCAGACCTCGACCAATTCATACCTCGATTTTTAACCTGAAGCGGATTAAGTCCGAAAACTGAGGTACCACAGTACTTGAAATGTAGAGGTTCCAACTGCTGGCTCTATAGACTTACATGGAAAAGAAAAAAAATTGCAGCATTGTCTCACCAGTGCGTCGTCTTCTTTGGCTGCTTGGGGCCTGCTGAGCTGCTGACGTGAAGACTTCCGTCGGCCCTCTGGCCCCTCCTGTCAGGCGGCAGTGGTATTATTATTTGCCACCGACTCCGCCTTGCGCAAGGCTGTAGCACGATGTGCACGGCTCCGGATCATCTCCGAGGTCGAATTGGTCATTTCGTCTCGGGGGTCTGAGCTGGTGCGCTCGCTGCCCGATCGCAAAACCTTTTCCTCTTCATCGTCTTCACTTTCCTGACGCACGACAGAAAATGGAGAACCGTAACACCGGACTACAGAGCCTTCCCGATTAAAAGCCGCCTGCTCAAAGTAAAAACGAAACTCAATTTTGTCTCTGTACCAGCCACACCACAGCCATGAAAATGAACTAATTCACGTCTATTTCTTACATTGTACGACAAAGCGCCAAGCGTGTGGGGAATTTTGTCGTTGACACCATTGGCTGCAGAATGGGCTCTGTCGTTTTTTAGTTCTGCTCCTTGTTGTTTACGTCACGTGTGTTTGGATCAAGTGACCATTGAAGATTACAAAGATGAACATATATTACTACCGCGCGAATAAGGGCAGTGTCGCGTAAAATGTGAGCCCTGTATTTCCAGATGACAGCGCTCGGACAACCATGCTGAAATTAGATCCAGATAGCAATACAGATGTGGAAATAGTCTTTTTGTGTTGTAATTGGTGATTTACGCCGTAACCGGCCAAACTGCATTTACTTGTCATCGTTCCTTTAGGATTAAAGGAAAATTCAGCGACCCGACATTGACGGCGATGATACAAAAAAAGAAGTGTTGCGCTTTTGATAGCTAACGTCCACTGCTGTTTACTTCGGATGTATAAATTGAGGACTTGATTTGTGAGTGAAAACGTTGAAACATTTTAAGTATGTTGTAAATATTGAATAGGTGCTGTCAGACCTCCAGTTTTGTTCCTGGTACGGTAATCTCTCGCTGTATTGCGGTTTACTTTTCACGGTTTCGATGCTTTGCGGATTTTAATTGTGGATAGTGTTTTGTAGCAGAAAACACACAGAAAATGCTGTCAGCGGGGCCAGTTTGAGGAGGACTGCGTATGTGTGTGTTGGGTGTCCGTGACTGTCTTTGTGCGCGACTGTGATTGGCTGGTGTATGCCGTCAGTCAAAGGGCAAGGCGGGCAAAAATAAAAATGTTTTCAAGCACGGAGAGAGCTAGGATTTTTGAGGCTTGTTACATTTAATAGGAAATTCATCTATTAAATCTGACTCAGAGGAAAGTCAGAAAAGCGCAAAGAAGGGCTGATCACCAGGAGGTGGTCCGTAGATTGTTTTGGGGTCTGTGAAGAGACTGAGACGACATTGGGAGGGAAACCAATAGCGGGGCTGCAGATCTGGTCTACTGCTAAGCTATGTAAGAGCGTACCCCTGCCAAGCCTGTATCAAATGACCTGGAACTACAACTTGTGGGAAATCACTACATAATGACTCTTGTATTTTAATAATCACAGATACCTGGCTCAACATGAGAATCCCCGATGCTAGCATGCAGCTACCCAGCTGCTCTCTACATGGCTTTATTACACTGAAAAGAGAAGCCCTCCAATTTTGTTGTACTATTGTAAAATGACAATAAAAACCATTATTTACTCTGAAATTCTGTGTTCAGCGTCATTTGTAGATCTATAATTATTTTGTGCAGTATTTGTATAAAATGTTACTCATATCTAATAAATAAACACAAGTTTCTACAATATGGGTTTTGACCAGTGTTCCCTCTAAGCTGCGCGCGTGCGCAATTGCGCACTGCTCGCACATTCTCAGCGCACAAGAAAATCTAGCCAGTGCACAAAAATGAGGGTTCAAAATTACTAATTAAGAAGCGACTTAAGCCAGTTACAGTGCATGAAGGTAAAAATACACGGGTTCCTCTGACGCTGTTTTCTAAATGCGCTATTTTGAATTCAATGTCGAACGAAGTTGAAAAATAAAGTCAGTAGAGTTTGTCGAGAACCGGCTTCTTCGGCCCGGCTCACTAAGAGAAACCGGCTCTTTCGGGTCCTGAACGGCTCTTCAGGTTGTTTTTGCTTCTTTAATCCCAACATGACCAAATATTATGTAAAACTGCACAAAAAGACTTAAAAGAAGGGGGGAATAGAACAAAAAAGAAAAAATACCAAAATGAAAAAGTAGTGAAAAGCTGAGAAAAAAAGAAACAAAAGGAAGAGAAAAAAAGAGGGAAAAATTTAGAAAAAAGCTAGAAAAAAAGAAAAGAAAGAAACGTAGGAAAAAAGTAAATAGAGAACAAAAAGAAAAAAGTAACAGCTCGGAAAAAATAAACACAATGAGACTTTTTTTAAAGGAATTAAAAAAAAAGTAGAAAAAAACACAGAAAAAAGAAGAAACGGTTTGTGTTGCATTCAAATAATTTCCAATTATATCAAGTGAATCTTGTTACCAACATTGTACTTCCACTAAAAAATGTGATTTAAGTAGAGTTCTTCATGTTGCACCCGACTAAATAAGCCCCCAAAAATGTTAATATTACCCGACAAAATATATCAGGAAAAAAGAAAAAATGTATATCTTGTGAAAGAATTGTAAGAACAAACGACGTTTGTAGGCCGTACAACCTTTGCAATAGTACATGAGTCAATTCATTCAAAAGAGAAAATTAGTTTTGCATTACCGGAAACTCAGCAAAATGTCAAGTTTTGGACATGTTTGATAATTAATTATCTTGCCACACTTGGGATTATGGTTGCTCACTGTTGTTTCAAGCGGTGCTCACCGACTTTGTGTGAACGCTCAGACCCGTGGACAATTAGAGGGAACATTGGTTTTGACTATTGTGAAAGTTTTTTGGAACGCAACCCGCAACAAGAGATTAATAAGAACGAATGTTGGCCAAATATGGACTAATCTATTTCAAAGAATGTTTCCAGACGTCACCGCGGTGTTTTGTATTTAGCGCGTATTCTTTGTGGAAAAGAGCAGCCTGCCGTTTTCCTCGGTGCCGCCACAAAAAAAACCCGCTTCATATTTAACGCCGTAGTGTTTAAAAAGTAGCGAAAAAGTAGTCCAGCATTTATGGGAAGTGATCCGTCTACTTTTCACTAAGTAGCGGCAGTCAAACCTGAGCTGAGCCTGGAGTATAGTCCACTGCTGAGGAGCGCCGCTTCTTTTGCACAAAGATGCTTTTCCGCTTCTTGCGCTTTGGTTTGAGCGTTTCCCCTGCTTCTTCAGTGTCTTCGCCTAACGGCAGTTTAGGCAACTTTCTCTTTTTCCTGTAGTAATGAGCTGCAAAGTCCAAAATGGTGGGAGACAATAAAAGTTCAACAATGAAATAGAGCGCAAAAAAAATCTGAAAAAAACATTGATACACAAAAACTCGCATAGAATTAATATCTTAGTATTAGTATTTTAGTTTGACGTAATAAAACAACAATTTAACGTTCACAAAAAGTTGGGAAAGAGTTATCTTTTTTTAACAAATTCGAAGTAACACAACAGCTGGTTAATATCATACAATGTGTCCTCAAAACATGGGGGTGGGCTGAAAAGCTAGAAAAGCTTTGATAAATGTGATGCAAAATACTTACTGGTGATATGGATTTAGAGGATTATTAAGTTATGGTTGACCATTCCTACCATATGTATTAAGAAATGTACAGTATAAATAAATATCTACAAATATGCCATATAAATAAATGAATACATAAATAATTCATATAATACCTAAAAATATGACATAAATGAAATGTATTAATATATTTATAATTGCATTTATTCTTACATATCTTCCCAAAGACCAAAGTAAGCCAGGCCCAAGAAAAGGAGAGACAACATCTTCTCCAGGAAGAGGTCTGAGCAAGTGTGGAGGAAGAGCGGGTAAGCAAGGCAGTTGGACTCCGGAAGCAGGGAGCATGAACAAGTTGGGAGAACACATTTTAGTGCAAAATGACCTGGTCGACTTCCACCATGTGCGCTTCCTTGTGAAGGCAGTTTACGATGTTTAGTGCAAAATGACGTGCTCGACTTCCACCATGTGCGCTTCCTCGTGAAGGCAGTTTACGATGTCCTACCAAGCCCAGCGAACCTTCATGTGTGGGGAAAGCGCGAGACATCCTCTTGTCACTTTTGCTCTGGAAGAGGCTCCTTGGAACATCTCAGCAGCTGCCTAAAGTCCCTGGCTGATGGTCGCTATCGCTAGCGCCATGAACAGGTTCTGAAAGCAGTTGCTGAGAGCATTGCCCGAGCAATCAACACGGGCAAAAACCATCAAACCCTGAGCAGGGCAGTCCCTTTCATCAAGGCAGGAGAGAAAACCAGGGGATGTGCACAGACAACTACAGGACTCTTCCACACTGCGCACAGACAACTACAGGACTCTTCCACACTGCCTCTGATTGGCAGTTTCACGTCTACCTTGGAAAACAACTAAGGTTCCCCAGGCACAACATCGCTCCGACCAGGCATGATCATCACCTCTGAGGCTTCAAAAAACCTGATCATGGTGGAACTTACAGTCCCGTGGGAAGAGCGTGTTGTGAAAGCCAATGTAAGGAAACGCGCAAAGCACCAGGAGCTGGTTGAAGAGTGCAGGGGCAGCGGCTGGAAAATAGAGGTCGGCTGCAGAGGTTTTGCCGGTCGATCCTACTGCAAAGTCCTAGGACGGTTGGATGTGACAGAGGCAGTCAAGAAGAAAGCCATTAAATCTGCTAGAGAAGCTGCAGAAAAAAAACTACTAGGTGGCTATGGTTTAAAAGGACAGATCAGTGGGCTGCTACTGAAACCCGGGTTCAGGCGTGATCAACCTGGGTCACCTGGGCGAGTGTGTTCAAAACACTAAATAAACCCACGATACAACGCTGATGATGCGTCCCAGTTGCACCCAGGAAATGTTTCTTTCAAGATAGTATCCATGTCATAGATACTAAGCGGATACTTGGATCTGATTGATACTATTGTCTTGGGGTCGAAATGGTCTTCACATTTTAACTTATCATTATAATAATGTTGTTAATGGGTTATAAGATTATGCATACATTATAACTTTCAAATTGGTTCCAATTGTGTTTTCACTGTATTTGCACTGCTAGCTTTATTTTCAAAATATTACACAATGAAATCTATTTGAGTTCACATCACATCACATTAGCTGCACCGCTTATCCTCAGTAGGATCGCGGGGGTGCTGGAGCCCATCCCAGCAATCATCGGGCAGTGGGCAGGGGACACCCTGAACTGGTTGCCAGCCAATCGCAGGGCACACAGGGACAGACAACTCGCTCGCTCATTCACACCTAGGGACAATTTGGACTCTATTTGAGTTGTTAAACATAATTTGTATTTTGTTTCATTCAGTTTTTGTTTGGTTTGATTCTCTTGACTTTCGTTCCGAAACAATTGTAGAAGGGGTATTTTTTTATTGTATTGTTTACACTATTTGTATGTAAGTTTCATTTTCAAAATATTGTGCAATGGAAGGTATATTTTTCATGTTAACTTTGTATTTTTGTCTTTTTGTTACATTGCTGCTTTTTTGGGTTGACTGTCTTGATGTTTGTTCTGAAATGGTTATAACAGAATTATTTACATTTTTATACCACTAAACTTCCATCCATCCATTATCTGCACCGCTTATCTTCAGTGGGGTCGCAGGGGTGCTGGAGCCCATCCCAGATATCTTCGGGCAGTGGGCAGGGGACACCCTGAACTGGTTTCCAGTCACAGGACATACAAAGACAGACGACTCACTCGCTCATTCAGACCTACGGACAATTTGGACCGGCCAATTAACCTGACATGCATGTTTTTGGACTGTGGGAGGAAACTGGAGTTCCCGGAGGAAACCCATGCAAGCACGGGGAGAACATGCATGAAGGGGGTATTACCTCAAGGTTTCTTCATTTTCCTCATGCTGAGATTTTGAGTTTTTCCTTGACCTCATGTAGGTTTTAGATCAGTGGGACAGTGTAATAAAAGTCTGTAATAGTATGTGGTCTGTGCAGCCCTTTGAGACTTTTTGTGCTTTGTGCTTTAGGGCTATACAAATAGACATGACTTGACTTGACTAAGATCAGATCTATAACAAAAATCCCAATATTGCCCTCAAATAATGCCTGATAAATGTATTTTTTAAAATTAGTCAAAAAACCTAAACAATTAAGTTTTACTCTAAAATTGAAAAAAAATATTCCCAGCAATAACTTACTGTATTTGGTTTTAGTCTGAACAAAGCATTTCTCCGGGCACTTTTCGGGGACGAGCGTGGGGCCGACAAGGTAGGGACAGCACTGCAGCTTGATGCACACTTTGCGACAGAAGTCTGGGATGAGCTCCGCCATACGTATGATTTTGATGCTTGAGCGATACGTTTTCCCTTTGTACCTGGGGGAACCTAACATTTAGCATGGAGAATCGGAGGGCGGAGATGTGTGAGCTAGCTCGCAATTTCCTCACTTGGCCTTCAAGCTTTCCTCCTGGCAGTCCCAGCTGGGATCCTCCAGCTCCTGGAGCTCTTTGAGGACACGTCCGGGCTTGTAGGCAGAGTTGATGAGCATGCTGAGGAGCTGATGGCACAAAAAAAAAATATTGAATACTTTGTAATTGCGTAAACTGGACAATATATTTTGGAAATTTTGTTTTTCTAGGTTAGGAATGAAAAGTCCTTAAGCCCTGTGGCACACTTGGTACAAACTGCATGCAACACCGCAGGTAATCTGCATTTTTCTTTTGGGATCCGGTGTGAGGGGGCACTCTTTGGAGGACATTGAAGCGGCACCAATGGCGTCAATTAGCAAACATGCTTTGGCATTTGGTCTGCGATTTTCCTCAAGCGCTCGACTAAGGAAAACCGAGAACTGCCTTTCACAAAACCTATGCACCCATGTCAAATATACGGATGATTTAATCCGGCCCGCCAAAAATTTTTGAGTATGTCAAAAAATGAAGCAAGTTTCTAAGTCATTTCTGTCAAAAGTTGTAATTTTTAAAATATATCCAAATGATATGCTCGCCCTGGCTGCTAAATGGCAGTAACAGACATACTCTTAGCTTTAGTAGGCCTAGGCTAATACTGTGATTTGATCTTAGTCTAATCTTATGCACTGCTTTTTGGGTATCTCTTTTTTTTTTCATTTCCAACCAGCACAACTATCAAGGCAAAATTACATTTTTTTCACACCTCCCATTTAATTTTTTAAAGTGTCATGATTTGGTTTAGGTTTAAAACTGCATTAACTCAAGTGGTAAAAGAAATTAAGTTTACGCATTCAAGGCCAAACAGGAAAATATATGTTCCCATTGTTTGTGAATAAATGTGCTATGTTTAGAAAATATCCCTTGGTGTCAATGATTACAATCTGTAGGGTAGGCTACTAACATAGGCTGAATGATAAAGCATGATAATGAAAAGATAAATATTTTTATCATTCTTTTACTCATCTGGCCAACCTGAGAATAATAAGTCTTGATCCAGGACCTGAGCTAAACTGATTTTGACATCCGTGCTCTACATACAAAATACCGTGATGACATCTCAAAACATTTATGACGCCAATTTAGAGAAATTTGTTTTTGACAACAGTATACATACAATACATAACAGAAGCAAAATTGGAGGTTTGGGCGGTACTTTATTCAATATTCACTATGTTCTCACAATAAAACTATTAAACCACAAATTAAGTCCTCTATTTAGTGAAAGTTATCCATCAAAAAAGCTAGTTCTCTTTTCGTATTATCAGAGTCATTGTCAGGTCGCTGGAATTTCCTTGAATATTTGGGGAATGATGACAAGCCAATGCAATTTGGTCCATTACTGCGGAAACCACCACCAACAACAACGGTGTGCTTTGTCTAGAAATATAGGGCTCACGTTTTACATGATGAAGTCGTCATTCTGTTTTGTTTTTTTTTGGGGGCGCAGTAGTAAACATGTCTTTGGAATTCCTATGTGACTTTGTTGTAATGGCTATTTTGAATGGTCAAATCGCGTGACGTAAACAACTTGTAGCAGAAATGAAAACGGCCTCAGGTGTGCGGGTGCATGGCACCCTCGGGTTTCTGCAGCCAAAGGCGCCGACGCCAAATTCCAGGTGTGCGCCGGGCTTAAGCACACATCACTTTCGAGAAATTAAAGCGAAACAATAGTCACAAAATTGTCAATCTCACCTCTTTGAGAACCAGTGTGCATTTGCCAGGGCCAACAGTCTGTGGCAGCTCGGCGATGCGTCCTTTGTTGAGGAACGGTCCTGAAAAGCAGCGGTGGTTGACAAACACCTTGGAGCAGCAGTAGCGGCCATTTGCTGCCAGAAGAGGGAGAAAGAGCACCCAAAATTAGTTTGCCACAAACTTTAATACTTTAATAATTGTCGCAAAGTGTGCATCAAATGTAATAATTTTTTTTGTAATTTCCCAAATTGAATTAATAGATTTAATTTTTTTTTAAGGGACAGTGTATTACGTAAAGCCTCCTAATACACCCCTTTAAGAATGATAATGTAAACATTAAACTATCGACGGCAAATGACATACCCTATGTAAAATATTGTTTAACCATTTACCCATAATAAGAAAATAATAATAATAATAATAATTTCCTTGTATTGTCATTCTGTGTACCAATGTACACAGAACGAAATGTCGATTGCACCTGACCCGTTTTAGCGGGCCGATGCAGCCGCAGCCAACAGAGGGCGCCGCCGACCACTTTTTAAGTCTTAGGAATGACTCGGCCGGGGCGCGAACCCCGACCTCCCAGTCTCAAAGCGGGCGCCTTACCATCTAGGCTACTGAGCAACAATAATAATATATTTTAAAATTCCTTTTTTTTTTTTTTTTCAAATTAGAGATCACATTTTTTTTTTCATTTTGGCCAGTGGTTCGGCTTATACTCTGGTGCGATTTATGTGTGAAATTATTAACACATTATTATATTATTTCACATGTAATCTTCACACTACACTGCAAGAGGGCGCTCTAGGCTTGTGTTGATAATTTTAACATTGGATCACGTGAAAATTTCATTGGATTTAGTGATCTGAAGTCAAACTAAGCATGTTCTTTATGCTAGAGTTATCGGAACAACTCCTAATTTGTCATTCCTGTTATTCTGTGCCATTTGTGGCTCAGTGACAAAAAAAAATACATTTTGTGTAAAAATATAATATTTATTTTGTGTACAGTACTTTTACTAAAATAAAAACAATTTAATAATTATGTCTGGATTATTTCACTATTCTTAAGTTCATTTAAAATGGATGGCATCACATACACACAATTAAGTACTACAGAAAGTGTTCTTTTCTCCCAAAACACAAAAAAATGGTTACTTGCATCTTGATCCCGCATTATTAAAAAAACCCATATGCTAGTTACCTGCATCGTTGGAGCTAGTTTGCCAGAGATTGGCAGGAGGTGGTTCCACAGGATGAGAGGGTGCCAGTCTGTGTAGGAGGAGAAACAGAATACAGTTTATATTTCTCCACACATAAAATGCGTTGAAAATGCAATAAAATACGGCATTGAGACATTTTCTTACTGCTTCTCTGGCTGGACCACGGCAATCTTCCGTTGCTTTCCACCTGTGATGGCACATAAATTAATTTGTTGGTTTTTTTTTTCGCTTTAGCCGTGACTTGTGGGCACAGTTGTTATGGTAATAATTTTTTTTTTAATTTTAAGTTTAAGGTGCAATAAATGTGCTTATTCTGGTTATGCGTAGATCAGGCATCTCAATTTACTTGGAAGCTGCCAGAGTTAGGGTCGAACATTGGGTTTTCAACGAGATGAAAAATCCAGCTATTCTTTAAAAGCCTTTTTTTGACACAGAATAAAATCTAAAAATAAAAAATTAACCGTATTAATAATTAATAAAAAAACAAATAAGTAATAGGTTAATATCAATAATGGGGCTTGAGAAACCAAATACCATATGTGATTAGAAAATTTGTTTAAATCAAAAGTGCATTTTCTCTCTCTCTCTCATATAAGTATATATATATATATATATATATATATATATATATATATATATATATCCTCGTTCTCTCTCTCTTTCGCTCTCTGTCTGTGTCTCTCTGTCTCTCTCCCTGTCTCTCATATATGTTTCTCCGTGTCTCTTCTCGTTCTGTCCCTCTGTGTCTCTTCCTGTCTCTCTGTGTCTTTAGCTGAGTGTGTCTCTCTTTCTCTTTCTCAATCTGTGCCCGCCTCCCTTTGTGTCTCTCCCTCTCTCTCTTTGTCTCTTCTCCCTCTCTCCCTATCTCTTTCTCTCTGCCAGTAGCTCTCTCTTTCTGTGTCTCTCTCTGTATCTCTCTGGTTTTCTCTGTGTGTGTGTCAATCATATCTCGCCCTTTCTTTCT
Source organism: Urocampus carinirostris (assembly GCF_059441175.1). NCBI lineage: Eukaryota > Metazoa > Chordata > Actinopteri > Syngnathiformes > Syngnathidae > Urocampus > Urocampus carinirostris. The sequence continues at coordinate 21,888,142 of NC_142359.1, forward strand.
ATCTCCCTCTCTGTTGCTTGTTCTCATACTCTGCCCTCTTGCTTTCAATTGGAATGGCTAGGCAAGTATACTGACTTTCAATAAGCGTGCTTAAAACACACCGCAGGATTCACTAATATTAAACATTTCAAGTTAAGGCAGGAGCCTCAAACTATCGTCACGCAGGTCCCAATAAGCCCGCGGGCTGTGAGTTTGAAACTCTTTGTGTCGAAAAATAAATAAAAAATAATATTTTGCTGGACAGAACAATTTACAAGGAAATTGCTTTTTTAAAAATCTACGGAGATGTACAACTATATCTATATAATGATTTGCTACAAAAACACTTGATTTGGCTCCTTTTGAAGATTTTGGCAGATGAACCCAGATGAACTATTTCTTTAACAATGTTTATCATTCGTCATCTTTTATAAATAATCCTGAATTTAAAAACGTGAGCGTACATGAAGGTTTGACTGGCGGGAGTACAGGGTACGCATTGGCCTCGCACCAACCCACAGGAAATATGTCCATAGACTCTACATCCACGATGGCTTCACAAAACTTCTTGGCCACACCTGGGGGGAGACCATGACGTTCTCAGAATTATAAGGAAATTACAATATATATATTTTTACTCTTTTTTTAAATTTTTTTGTTACCTTCTAGTCGCAGCCACAAAAGGCGTCCTCGCACTTGAGTAATCTGGGCCATACACATCTCATGCCGTCGCTCGGGGTGCACCGTCTCCAGCCACGTGTCCTTGACAAATGCCCGAGTTTGCCACGTCTGCGAACACAGAGAGTACCCACCATGTTACTTAGAAGCTTAAATTTAATGTGAACAGATTCATGGAGTTCACTTAAAAATGTATTTGACGGATTTAGACACAGGAGTCATCACGAGGATGCCTTACGTTAGAGAAGCAGGTGTCAGGGGCAGCTTCAGTGCTGCTCCTTTTGAGGTATTCGGCCCAGTCAAAGTCCTGACCCTGGTATCCGCACGGCTTCTCCAGGGTAGCACCGTTCTTTAAGCACCACTGAATAGGCATGATGCCAGGAGAGTTTGCGTGACACAACACTGAACGCGGGTCACAATCCGTTGTCAAGTCGTCAACTGTGATTTGGAAGTAGTTGTCATTGAAGACCTGTTAATGGACAGTGGATCCTCTTAGTCCACAAAGTGTTTTCAGTAATACTAGCCAATAGAACATCATCTAAAGTAATGCTATATTTGTTCAAAATACATGTACAAAATACATTTGTACCATATAACAAAAAGGGCTGATTATTGCATTTGTATGCATTTTAATATACTCCCTTCATTGTTGTTTGTCATGACAACCAAAAAAAATACAAAATGCAGATTTTAAATGTTGATTCCTTTTATTAAGGCACAAAAAAATCTTATCTAATCCAAGGAACTGCAGGCCTTGCTTGCCTAAGTTTAGGTCAGTGTTCATGACTGCAGTATAAGAAAAACAGCATCCATGAAAAGAGTTCACTAGTGAAAACCACTGCTGTAACAAAAGTACACAGTGATCTGTCACAAAAAGTATCCTGATTATCGGCAAAACTTATGGAGAAACATTCTGTGGACTGATGAGCCAAAAATTTAACTGTTTGGAAGGTGCACAGCCAGTTAAATGTGGCGTTAAAATGGCACGGCATTTGACAAAAAGAACATGATGCCAATGGTAAAGAATATGGTGGTGGCAGCGTGATGGTTTGGGGCTGCTTTGCTACCTTGGGTACCAAGACAACTTGCTGTTGTTAATGGAATAAGGAATTCTGGTGTTTACCAGAAGATCATGAAGGCAAACATCTCGCCATCAGTTCGTAGAATCCAGATGCTCTTGGATCATGCACCAGGACAATCATCCGAAACACACCAGCAAGACCACCACTGAATGGCTCAAAAAAAAAAACTAAATGAATGTTCCTGAGGGGCCAAGTCAATGTCCGGATTTAAATCCAATTGAGATGCTGTGGTGTGATATTAAACAGGCAGTTCAAGCAAGAAAATCTTCCAATATGGCGGATTTGAAAATATTTTGCAAAGAAGAGTGGGCTAAAAATCCTCCAGAGCATTGTGAAAGACTCATTACGATCCATCCATCCATTTTGTGTCGTTTATCCTCACTAGGGTCGCGAGGCACTCAATTATCGTAAAAGTTGGATTTTTCTTATAGCTGCTAAAAGTGGCTCAACTCGCTTCTAGGATTAGGGAACAATTACTTAGTTCACATTGCGCCTGATAGGTTTTATTTTTTTTCAAAACTGCATTTTGTATTTTCTTGGGTTGTCTCTGTGTGGTATTAAAGTTGTTTTGATGATCTGAAACCTTTGTGACTCATAAATATGCAAACAATACCTAAATCAGGAAGGGGGGAAATACTTTTTCATGAACCTGTATTACCCCAATTTTAGCTGACAGGCACTGGCTCCTAGTCAGTTTAAATTGTGATTTTAAAGTGCTGATGTTAACATACAAAGGTTTGCATGGACTGGCCACCTCTAATCTTACTAAGTTTAATGCGATCAATGATCCTGCTCGGAGCCTACGGTCGGAAAAGACCAGCCTGCTTGTGATTTCAAGAGCCAAGAAAAAAATTTCAGGCTAGAGATTGTTAGACATTCAGGTTAAGCCCAGATGTTCAGAATGACCCAATTTAAACTCAATTGTCCTCCCTAAGGACAATCACATCTCACTCCTGCTAACTTGTCACTACCACGAGCAGGTCCACCACCAAGGCCGTCGTCACCTGACAGATGGAGCAATAAGGCCAGCAGGACTGAGAAAAGTAGGTTGCAAAGGCTTCATAAACTCAGTAATACACAAATGCATCAACTGTTGCAAACTACGTGGAAAACGGGAAAAACAACGCATGGCGGATCTTCCAACAAAATGACTGAAAACCTGTCCTCCCTTTAGTAAGTTCACAAATAAATGTAACTTAAAGATATTTAATGAATATTTCATTGGAATGAGTTATTTTGTATGGTACTGACATTTCTACTAATGGTGCTATTGGTGGTGGGTTATGTCCCATATGAGTGCTCACGTTTCGAAGCTCTCTGACTGCCACGATGATTTGAAACCTACCTTGGTGACTGAAACGGGGCAGATCTGCAGGCGCTCCCAAAGAACCATTTCTAGCTTCATGCCCACTTTAAAGGTGTGCATTGGGAGGTCGCCATGGTCCTGAAGGAGTCAAAATATGACAAATTCACATCAATGTTGTACAGGTAATGCAAACCATTGTTAAGAGGACAAAGACACATTTTTTAATGGAAAGTAAAAAAACACACACACAAAATGCTGTTTCAGTAATATAAGTGTTAGCTGGCGACAAAAGCTCTCACCTTGAAGACTTCAAGCGGCACAGCACTCTTCTCTCCATCTCGTTTGGCGTCCTCCAAGGCTTTATCCCAGTCGGAGGTGCACTTTAGAGTCTGTAATTCTATGAGGACAAACAGCTTCAAGTTAACAGCTAGTAAGTTTTGAGGGCCTTTCAGGAAATATCACCAAGATGTTGATACGCTGTAGGGTTTATGTGCAGCAGATGGTCACCTGTAGGCAACTCCAAGGCAAGTTTATTCTCCTGGGCCCAGCCAAGGGGTCGCAGCCTAACGTCCAGGTAGAAAAGCCAAGTGTCCAGAGCCTGGTGCTCATCTGAGAGCCCAGCAAGCCTGAGACGCAGGCGGCCACCCACGTTGTGCACAACACGCACCGGCCAGTACTTAAAAGGGTCTGAGGCGTCGCGGAGTTCCAAAATGGATCCCTGGACTATCAGGTCCACTGTGTTCTTTCCTCGTAGTGGCTATGAGCAAAAACATAAAAATAAGTTAGTCCACGAGAGTTTCTCATACTTAATGCTACTCAAAAATAGAAAGTTTTTTTCCCCACTAGATATCACTAGGTTTCACTGTGTCTCTTTAAAATGCCATTCTATCAACATGAACGTGACATTTTATGTGTTCATTAATTAATCATTTGTCATTGATAACAACTTAGTAAACAATATTAGGCATGGCGTCCCAGGGTAAACACAAAATAAAAACTTAAAAGAGAAAAATAAGATAGAAGAATGTCAGCATAAACAAGATAGGGCTTGGAGACTGGACCAAGTCTTAATAATGTTGCAATGACAAAAAGTGCAGCGTAACATTAGTGCAATGAAAAGTTATGCAATAACAATAAGCAGCTACAAAACTCCAAAATAAGTCAATAAGTAAGATATGAATACACATTCTAAAATGCAAATGGCAATATATATCTTTTTTTCACAGTTTTGCGCACTTGGTATAGGGTGGGGATGACCCTGGAAAATAAACTGTCTCAAAGCCAGTTTGTCCTTGTTTCAAGGGACCTTTAGCGCCTTTTCAGAGGGCAAGAGTGTTTTCCAACACAGAAACTCCAACATACTAGTTTCAGTGGAAACTTGGTCTCCTCTTAACATTTCCCATCATAAGGAAAAGTCAACAAACCAGCAAGCGTGCATCCAGATTTACAAACACACTCACCCCCTCTAACAGGTTAGAAGGTGCCGTCCTGGAGCCGGTCAAGTCGCTGACCAGGAACTCCGTCCATTCTTTATGCTTCTCCCTGATAGCTGCAATTTATAATTAATAAATAAATCAATCGAAATTTGAAATGTGCTAAAGCACTACTTTCAGCAAGCATACATGGTTTCTACATTAGTGCTCCATCAATGATTGCTTGAAGACTACGTTGCGTTGAAACCAAAGTTGTATTTATTCATATTTTAGTAGAATTACCTGACGTGAATTCAAAGTACATACAAATAATTTGGCCTCCAAGGTGGTTATTCTTGTTACTACTGTGCAGGACGTTGCACAAATGCACACAAGCACTCCTTTGAGCAAAAATAGATCAACTATTTTTACATGTCCTGCAGAGTCCCGTTCTCCCTACCCCTTCTCTTCAATATCCTACTGAAGTGTTCAAATACATTTTCTCCTTGTTTCAATCCCAGAGGCAGCTCACTTAAACACACATGTTCGATTTTCTCATAACGTCAAGTGCATAATTACAATTTGAGGGAGGGGATTTGAACCCCGCCTCTTCTATTGCATGCATGCAAAGCCCAAGTCACGCAGGCCCACATTCAACCTGGGTGGCGTCTACAAATATACCCGCTTTAAACAAGCAGACAAAATATGAATGGATAATAATGTGCTAATAAGCTTTATTTTGGATCATTGTTTTCAAAGTAGCAAATAAAATATGAGTTAAAATTCCAAAACAACTTTATCAACACTGATTATTGGTTAGGTCAAAAATAACCCAATTTAGGTTCATCGTGGAATGATTTGACCCAAGTCCCTTATTTATTTTTCAACAAATGTTTTTTAACAGAATTTGATTGATTTGACATGGCTAAAAAAGTAAAACGTCATATTTATTTAAAAAAGTTATTTATTAATTTGCAACAATAGCTAATTCAATTTGAAACCCAAAATATTGTGTCGATCTGTATAGGAGACCCCTGCAAAAATTATACACTTTTGTTTAAAAATAACAAATGTTTACTAGTTTGAAATAAATCTTGCTTTATTTGTTGGACCCCAAATAAGCAGTATTAAGACGGAATGTTATAGGCACTTAGTAAAGGATTTTTTTCTTTTTGTTCGAGTGAGAATACACTCCATTGTGAAAACGTATGCTTTACTGACCTGGATGCGGCAGGTCGCAATCAAAACACAGCACGGGCATGCAGAGATCGACGCTCTTGCCAACTTTTGTTTTTTCAAGGGGGGTCATAATTTAATAAAGAGCCCACATAGCACCGACGAAAGTATAAACATTACTTACTTCAAATAGTTGGGTAACAAAATTACAATAAATGTGCTTTTCAACTGGGTTTGACCCAGCTTTGCTGTTTAATTCAGAAATTACCATAACGACTAAATGTGTCCAGTAGATGGTGGCTTTGTATCATTATAAAACGGTCGAATGACCTTTGTGCAGTGTCATTACTGACTAGCAGGACCGTTTATCTGCTTCTCACAGTGGCTTGTTATCTCAAAGCGGCACAGACCCGGGGTGCGCTCGTTTTGTGCATTTCACATCACTTGGCGTGCAAGCAGCAAGAAAGCAGAGAGGTCATATCCTACGAAGGAGAAGGAAGGGGGGTGTTGAAGCTCGTGCAGCATCTTACCTTTTCTCAGCTTATCTGAGTGAGAAAAAGAGGAAACCAATGAAGCAAGTAGAAGAAGCAGCTTCGCGTTTTATATAGGTGACGAAAAGGACGGAAACATATGATATTTTCCGGACTATAAAGCGCATCTGAAAACCACAATTTGGACAGAACTTTGTAATTGCGCCTTAAACCTGATGCACCTTATATACCACAGAACAGTGCGAATAAAATTGGCAATACATACAGTAATTATCGGTGCGCGTTACCATGCAAGGTTTTACAGTATGTTCCCGTATTAGAGCAATGATTGTGCAATGATCGATGAAATTCATTAGTATTGTATGCAAAAGGAATTCAACAAGAGTAGTGGCGGTGAAAAAGCGGACGCTTTAACACTAGACCACCAGTGGTACAAATGACATACAATAAGTTATTAGAGCTTATCTCATTATCAAACTTCTTCACCATCGAATGTTACAAAATGGATAAAACCAAAAGTCTTTATAATACTTACGAGGTATTTTACATACACATCTCTACTAAAACGGATCTAGAATGCACTATGCAATTCAGTGCTGAGGCTCCGTTGAGTAAAAATAGTGTGATAATGGGGTGAGTTCCAATGCCCTTTCTGGTGTCATTTATACCACTGGTGGGCAAGTGGTAATGTGTTGGCCCCCTTGCTGACACTACACGTGTTGGATTCCAACTGCATACAATGTTTTGAGGGTTTGTTCAGCAGTACATATTATGCATGCATTACCATGTACCCGCGCACACAGAAACTCTTACTGTACTCTGAATTTTTTACAACTTATAGTCTGGTGCATTTTATGTATAAAAAAATAAATGACAAAAGACTATTTTTGCGGGGTGCGCCTTGTAATCCAGTTTATAGTGCGGAAATTACAATATTTTTGAGAGTGCTTCCCAAACATGGAAAATATCAAATTTATGTTTTTTTTTCTTTCTCTTAGATAAAAGATTGGGAAACACTGTCTTTTGTTTTATCTGTGTATGCGCAACACACCTTGGGGGGGCATGAGGGTCTTTTGGTTTCGGGTGCACCAGCCCACCGGGTGCAGCTCAGCTGTCATAATGTCGCACCAAAAGTCGGCCCTGCGGTCATCGCCATAACCGCTGAAGCGCAGAAGCAGAAGTTGGCCGCATGTGGCCACAATGGTGGCCACCCAGTATGTGTCGGGTGAGCCCTTATTGGCCACCTCAAGCTTCATGCCAGTTTGGAAACTGCTTTGCAGGCTAACCTCCACCTGCCAACCACAACCATGAGATGAATCAAGAAGGCTAACTCAAAAAGCAGAAAGATAACTAAATTGTTACAGGGAAGTAATATCGGGCCTAAAAAACCCAGCCCAACCCGACACAGGCCCACGAGTATTAAATCCCGAATAAGTTGAGCCCGACCAATGAACTTCAAGACCAATCCTGAAGCAAACCTGAAATTAATTTACCTTTAGCCCAATCGGAAAATGGTGTTCCTTTATCAGTCACCAATGAAGATGTTAGCGTAGTGGCTTGAGTCACCAACAAAGCAACTAGTATTAGCAGTTCACACCACGCCTATCAGTCCCGCCCCAAAACTGGGAGGTCGCTGCTTCGAGCCTCAGCTGAATCGTACTCAGGACTTACAACATTGGTACCCATTGCCTCCTTACCTGGTGCTCACCAATAGGGGTTGGAATTGGGGGGTTAGGTCTAATGACTCCCAATGACGGCCGAACCCTGGTAAAATGGGATTAGGCGAGGAAAAAGATTTATAAGTCTTTATATATATTATTTTTCAATATATATAAACACACTAAGAGGCACTGAATAATACACAATCTCCCTTGAGAAAAATTGTGATGATATTTTTGCCATCTCAACCACGCTTTTGTCCTATATTGCGCGCTGTTTTGGATTGCACAGTATTCCCTTTTCCAGTTTTTCAGTAAATGGGAAGCCAGAAATAAACAATACGAGCAGCTCCTGTTCGACTTCCTGCCGCATCCATGGAAGAGTGCTGCATCGCTCCACTAGGCTTATGTAACCACGCCGCTTGTGTGCACACATGCGCTCTGTCCTGAGAAAAAGGAGCTCTTGCGAGTGGGAATTGTGAACCCTGCACTCTACTGGATGGCATCTTTGCGCTCCCACTCGCGTATCTGCAGAAGGATCTGCCCAAGAGGAACCTACGCGGCTTTGTTATTTCCTGGCTGATGTGCTCATTCATCATACATCTCAGCCTGAGTCATTTTTAGGAATCAAAGCAAGCGCTTAACGGGGAAAAGAAGTCCTTTGTGTTGCGTTCTGTTGTGGAAGACCTTTTTCCTGGCGAAATTCAAGCATTTTTCAAGTACTTTCAAGGTCCCTTTTTTTCATTTTTCCAGTACTTCAACAAGAGTACTTTCAAAATCCAGCGGCAATTAAAAAGAGGGTTTTTTTTATGGGTGGGCTTTCATGACAAAAGTAAATCTAAATTATATACTTACTTTGTGCTATTTTGCGCTATTCTGATCTATGATCTACAATATTTTTGTGTAAACGGGTTGCTATAAACTGACATGAATTCTGCCATTCAATGCACATGCAGCTTTTAGTAGTCACACTTGTTTACAAGCACGGGAAAAGCTCTATAGGTGTTAAGTAATATTGTAGTTCAATACGGAAGAGAAAAAAAAGAAAGTACTGTATGTGTAAAAGGCAGAAAAATAGCCAAATTTGGACTCATTTTGATGATATTGATTGCTCCGAAGCAGAGCGCATTCAATCTTTCAATCTTGGAGACTGCTGATATTTTGCTTTTTCTTTTACTTATTTTAATTTATATTTTTTGCGTGTTTTTCAGAAGATCAGTTTTTGAAATTGGTTAAAATAAAATTGTAAATTGACTTTTTGCATTTTATCTTTTCATTTATTTATTATTTTTTTATAGCACAAATTTATGTTTATCGTTTTACATTTTCAGGTATTTGGTGTTGTTCAAATCTGTTCACTGTGTAAAAATATAAAATTGTTTTGGAGATCCTTGCAAAACATATGAAATTAATAATTACTAAATAATTTGGTTCATAATGTTTTATTATTGATAATATATCACCCGCCCCCTCCAAAAACAAGAGCAGTTTATGAGCGATAAGAGCCGGCTTTTCTCAGTGAGCTGAGTGAAAAGAGCCGCTTCTCGAAAATGTGACGGAATTCCAATGATTAGTAGTCAGATTAACCTGTGCTCTTCTTAATTTAAATAATTAATATTTCTAGCAATTCACCCACAATTAAAGGATTTTCCTGACCATAAAAAGACAACATTAAAATTCAAGCATTTTCAAGGATTTTAAGCACCCGTATGAACCCTGATTATATAAAGTAGCTATTAAGCAAGATGACTTACATGTTTGAAAGATGTGTGCGGGGCAGCGGTGGTGCCCGTCTCCTCAATGTACTCCTGCCAGTTAAAGTCTGCCTCCTCATCCAGTTCCTCCATGGGATCAGTTTCTGAATTGACAAGGAAACCAGCAACATAAGGAAACGTGGAAAAACTTGGTTTTAACTTTCTCTAGCCTCCATCCAATTTCCCCCAGAGGTAAGATAAGGCCTAAAAAAATCCAGCATCCGATTCTTCGAGTCTGACGGCGCTGGACGCTGCAGAGTGCAGTACCCACGGGGAACCAGCATCTGCGCTGTGCTGGTGTGACACGTTAAGCCTGTCTTTTGTGAGAAAATCTAAGTTGATCAAGACTGCATTGAAATTTACATATTTCTGTGTCTGCAGAGGTGTAACATTAATCGACAATTATTCATCATTAATGGATTGAATAGGTGACGAGAAAACTTCAAGGCCAGCTGTCATTTCAACCAGTTGAAAATTGGTCTAAAGATACCAGCGTGCGACACTTTGAGAGAGCTTCACGAGATATCACGAATTGTTTTGAGCACAGTATAAAGGCCAGTGTGAGAAGACGAACGAGAAACGTTTCTTGAACATTTCGGGAAATCATGAACGTGTCTGAAACTATAAATAAAGAGCGTTCCCTATTTGCCATATCTCCCCTCTCCTCTCTGTGTATATTTTGGTGCGACGCCCAACGACGTTCTCTCCAAAACTGAAAGAAATGAAGGCTGAATTTTGGCAGCACCCGGCTAGTGTCATTCGTGAACGAAACGTCATTGAGAGATGGCTTTTGGAAGATAACAAAGGGTGCTGGATCCCCAGCAATCAGCTGGTTCCCTCCGAAACCCCTTTTTTCTCTTATGATTGGTCAATTGGCATTTTTGTGTTGTTGACTTTAAATTTGTTGAGCATAAAAAGGTTCAAATTGATTTGTATTCTATCTTTTTTTTGTAGATTTATAATTATGTTACTCCTATATCTTGTGATTTTCATCGTTAATGTGTTCATATAAAAATGTAAAGTTTATTCTTTTATCTCTTTTTCCTTTTATTATTTTTTTCCCTTTAACCCTTTTAACCTTTTTTTTTCTTTATCCATTTCTTTAAAATTATAATGGTTGACTTCCTGTTTGTTTTTGTGATTCACAGACCTTTTTGTGCATCTGCTCATCCTAAAAAGTGTTCACCAAATTTGAATCTGCTGAATCTGAATGAGTCTTTTTTTCAAATAGCAACAGTAAAGGAAACTTAAATTTATTACAATACAGACTGCTAAAAAACAATCTGGGTGAGGTTCTGTAGTTTTTCAACATTGGCATCCTCCAGACTTTCTTTTTGGTCTCGTTATTACAGACAAAATAGGAGTAAGCAGTTAACACCTTCAGCTTCAGTACAGGGGTCTCAAAATTGTAAGATGATAAAATGAGGCCCCTGCCTTAGCATGAAAGTGTATTATAAGGTGCGCAAGTCCCTTTAATGTAGGTGCAGCACATGCATTCATTACTGATTTGATTTTCACATTACTCCTGGATTTTATTTTATTTTTTCAAATCCCATTTATTGTAGCATTTTTTAAAGATAACAGTGGAATGTTCGTATCAGGGCTTTTTTGTGGAAAACCCAAATTGGCCCAACCTTACTTGACCCTTGCTCCATCGACTCCATAAGTCAATTAAGAGGAATCTAGATTTTCAAAATAAATCCAGTAGGCAGAACAACTCATTTTCTAAAACTGATGCACTTAAAACTAAAAGAGGCTCACTTTTCATGACTTGTCAGGCATAGATTTTTTTTAGTCTTCTCTAGTGTTCATAATGCACATGCCACGTTTAATTGAACCAAGTAAAAATGGAATTAAATTCATACATTCAGGTAGGGGTACTTTTAAATACAAGGTTTTTGTTTGATACTGCTTGTGTTTGGTGCTAGAGGCAACGATATTGTATATATATTATCAAATACTCCTCACCTGAGTTTAACTCATCCTTCCTGTTGGTCGGACAAACAGACATTTTGGTTATATCTGTATGATTCTGGGCAAACGATTGCATATTTGCAACCAGAGACCCTGTGACTGTGTTTCACGCTTCTTATGACAGCCCTGCAGAAAAAGAAAATATATTAACCAGCATAATATAAAATCTTTACAAGGAGCTCACACATAAATGAGGTTCCTGTAATAACTAATGCCACGAGGTTTCTTCCAAACAGAACAATGGAAAAACCCAAGCCGGTAAGGCACAACCTCCTTGGCAGAGGGAAACTTTTTAAACCACAATTAGGTAAGGAAGAAAAAAAAAACCTTAACATTCCCAGCAATGGGTGTGATGTACCGGCAGCCCACTAGGTGGACCGTGCACGGCTATGCTGCCATCAGATAAGCAGTAAAGCGACAAAACTGGAAAGACACACGCCACACTTAAAATACTGCAAAGTCATCTTCATACTCCGTTTACAGCGCAGGGAAAAAGAGGTTCAAAGTGAACATAATTACTAAATATTTGGTAGTTAATCACTCCTCTTACAATCAGTCACCGGAATAATTCACTCACTGACAGAAAAGCTTGAGGTGTATTTTGGGGCATGACCAAGAAGAAGTATAACCGATGAGAATAAGACTGATCGTGGGTAAGTTTTTAGGGGTGTGTTAAAAAGTTGAAAGTTAAATATTTTCTCTATTAAGTGTGTGTGTTAGCAACACCCACCTGAGTTCAAACAGCCTTTATGTTCCACTGCGCGAATCTGCTTTCGTGTTACTTTTAGCAAAGCTGTTTGGTGCTGAACACATGAGGTAGGAAGAATGGGGGCTGAGAGGAGGTGCTGGAGTACAACATCATGCTCGTCCCCACATTTTTCTGTTTCGATTTGCTAGTTCGCATGAAAATGGGGAAAGCAAAAAAAAAAAAGGCCGGCTTCAAATAGTTAAAACGCCAACCCGAACTCCAAAAGGTTTATTCGAGTGCATCTAAAAAATGCACGTACTTGTACGCACGTCATAATTGAGCTGATAGGCTGCAATGAAGACACAAGCCAGGAGATGGCGGAAAACAAGTAAAAAGTTCCAAATTCCGTACAGCTCCTTTAAGTGAGGAAAAAGTTTTGCCATTTTACAAGTTGTTTTAAGTTTTAGGAGCAATAAGTGAAAATAGTTACACAGTAATCATGATTTTGGAGGTGGACTAGGTTTTGTTTTCATAACTACTGGTTGAATAAAAGTATCAAAAGTCACGTCTGATGTTGTGTATGTATATTACAGTTATTAGGTTTGTTTTAGAGCAATGGTATGAGGTATAAGGAAAACCCTTCAAGAAGAAAAGTATGTACCGTAAATTCCGGACTATAGAGCGCACCTGATTATTAGCCGCACCCACCACATTTTGAGAGGAAAACCGATTTTGCACTTACACAAGCCGCACCTGTACATAAGCCGCATGCGCCCACATTAAAACATGCGACACAATCACAAAATTAGCCCAAAATGATACCGGTAACTTAAGGTTTGATGCAGATTTGCAGAGTCCGGGTACCCATTAAAACTAATCCAAGGAAAAAAAGTCTATATTTCCAAAGGCAAGGGTGGGAAAAATATCTATCTACTATTGTCCGCCGCAACAACAGGTCTCACTCACCTTAACCCCACTTTCCGTCAGCCCGCGTTTGCTCCGCCCCTTTTTTTTAATTCGCAAAACATATCAGAATAAGTGTCTCAAATAAATACATTACAAAAATATACAGGTGCAAATATATATTATACATCGGTTCCACATATTTACAAAGAAAGACGGTACACCGAGTTTTCAAAGCTTTAATTGTAATATAACTTTCATCCCAAACCGTGCCAGTGAAGGGTAGCAAAACTCTACTAGCAACAAGCAACACAGTAGACGGGTCTATTAAAAAAAATCGTACCATACTTGTAGAAACCACGGTAAACCGTCCTAATCTTCCTCCTTATAACTGACGTCATCAAAGTCGTCTACCCCAGTATGGGAAAGAGACTTTGTCATATAGACGTTGTCCCACGCGCCCTTATTCAAAAACACGCTAGCAACACGCTCGCAAAATGAAGTTTACGTGCAGTAGCTCTGTTTCCTTCTTTATCGGACTGCTCGTTTGCTTTTAGCTTGAAAGCTGCGTCATATGCCTTTCTTTTTGCAATATGCAGGATGAGGATATGTCTACGCTAATTTAATGTGTGCACAAGCTAAGAAGTTGCAGTCTTCCTCGGCGCATATATTCCACCGGTCTAAATCTTACCTTTTGTACTCGAGCGCCGCTGGCGGCTGTTAGAAAAATTACATAAATTGGCCGCATCACTGAATAAGCCGCAGGGTTGAAGGTTTGGGAAAAAAGTAGCGGCTCATAGTCAAATTTGTTTCCTCATTTACATCATTGATATTTCCCATTAGCTAGGTGCACGTGTGGTTCCCCGAAAGCAGCGGAGGCTTTAGCAGATTAACTACAGCTGCACAACCGCACTTTTTATTGCATTACCGCCTATTAAGGTTCTCCTCTTTTAGACTAAACTGCAGATGTAGACAAGATTCCCCAAAATGCACTGTTTTTTTCCTCCTGTGGCTACTGCAGAATAATACTCTCACTTTTTGAATACTTACCGACACTTTAGAAAGGAGAACATTTTCTAAAGGAGGAAAAAACAAAGGCAAGCCAATAAAAATGGGAAGTAATCAAGACCTAAAAATGTTTCATTTTTCCCGCCATAAAATCCTACCAGAAAAATTCTAACCACAATCAATTCTAACGTATTTGGTTTGAGTATAACATCTACAGACCAACATTTGAAAAGGGATACAATTTATTTTAGAGAATATTATCATTTTTTTGGTATAGTGTAATTAGAAAAGAAAATGCTATGTAACACAACTATTTTTCTCCAAATGTTCCTTGGGTTAAAATAATAACAATTTATGAATATATATATATATATATATATATATATATATATATATATAACGGGTCAGGTGCAACGACATTTCGTTCTGTGTACATTGTTACACAGAATGACAATACAAGGAAATTATTATTATTATTATTATTATATATATACATACATATACAGTACCTTTATTTTTAAACCAATACTTAGGCCTGTAAAAAGGTGTGTTCTTTGGTTTCAAAGCATAAAGTAGTAGTATAGTCGCGGGGTAATACAAGTTTCTATTTTTAAAATTTCGCTTAGCATTGTGTCTTTTTGGAACATAAAGATTTTACAATGTTTGCGTTTCCTTATCCACTTTCTCCCAACAACATCCATGAACAAATGCACATTTATAAGTGGTCATTAAATTTTCATAAAAACAAAGGAAAAACAGTAATCACAAAAAAAAAAAATTACAATCAACGTATCAATTTGTTTCCCTCTACTATCACTTATCCAAGGTAGGGTATTCAGATCAAAAAGTGTCTTGTTTCCTACTGGGAAACATTTTTCTTAAAGAAGCTGTATGTAATTTGGAACTTTTTAACTCTCTGCCGCCATTTCCTGGCATAAAGTCATGATTGCAGCCTTAGTCAGCTCGTTCATGGTGCATGTGCAAGTACATGCATTTCTTAGAAGCCTTTTAAAAAACTCTACTTTGTTCATCTTTGTAAGGGTTTTTGGATGATATTTGGACTAAACTTAAAACACATCTCTTCTTTTCCCAATTTTCATGCAACATCAACAAATAGAAAGTATAAAATGCAGGGGCGAGCATTAAGTTATTCTCTGCTACATAATGTATTCCGTGTGTTTCATGTGTTCCTTGAGTTACTAAAAGTAAGATAAAAGCAAATAAGCGCAGTGGGAGGAGGGGGTATTACAAGGGTTCTTTGAACTCAGTTGAGCATTGTTAACACGTACATAAAATATTCTACTCTCAACTTTTTAAGGACACCTCATGCAAACTATGTATTTTCAGGATCGGCTACTTGATAATTATTTGGAGGGATATTGTTCCACCAGCCGTCACCCCTTGTTTAAAAACAAATCTAACGAATCTACTTTTTTTTTTAAATATATGACTAAAGAGGCAACAATGTTTAACCCAGTGACCAGAAAAAAACAATGGAAAATCACTAAGGTACAACTGCCCAAGCTTTGATATACGAAATTCAAAGAGATTAAAGTGAAAGAGGAAATGTCTTTGCGTTGTTTGGTCGTCATGCCACGAGGAGGAGGAGGAGGAAGAGGCTGAGTGAGGGAGCAGTTCTGTCTCAGTGGCGACTCGTGTACTTTGCACGCCGCAGACTGCGGCGGAAAAAAACCCGCACGCACTCGAACTGTGCACACGTTGAATTTAATTCACTAAATCTCGTATGCGGGCACCAAAAGAAACCAAAGGCGGCAGTTGGCGCAGCGCAGGTGTATTTTTTCCTCGCTCAAAAGATATTTTCAAAGTGTCAGTTTGACAGCGTAGCGCCATATTGGTCACTGACGCTGCCTTTGATGTTTCGGGATTTACGTTTTCGCCAACGTGTTTTGTTAGCAACTACGCACATTAAAAAAATAAAATAAAACAAATATTAATAAAGTGATTGGCCTCGATGTGGGCTATTTATGAACCGCAGCAAAACGCTGATACATCTTTAAAAGCGACATTTCCGGGTAAAAAAATAAAACCAACGGCATAAAATAACAGGCTTTAATAATATGAGACACTTGAAGCAAGTTGAGGCTTCTTTAGAAAACAAAAGAGCAAACGGAAAGCTTTGAAGCTTCCACAGGAGAGGAAACAAGTCCTCCCGTGCTAATTTAGTCAACAACAAGGGGGAAAGGAGATTAAATACGATGTAACACTCAGAGAAGTCTTCACCTGTTTTACCTGGCTGAGTTCCCCCTCTTTGTGTACTTCCGGTCGGAGCCCCCCGCTGCTTTTACTCGGCAGACTCAGCACGTCTCTCCGCTCCCGCCGGTGTCCTCGTTCCAATATGGCATCTCCCTACTACGCATGCGCACAGCATCGATACCCCCCACCCCCTTCTGGAGCCTTCAATGACCTTTAAGTGGAGTCGAAAACAAACAAAAATTTCACAATAACGAGCGTTTCACCCGTGCAATTCACTTATAGAACACCATAACAACTATTTTTTTGTCTTGGGACTGCTTAATTAAATCGTACAATGCTTTAAAAGGTACCCTTTTCACGAGAGGGTTTAAGGAAATATGTTTTGCATAAATGTCTGACCGTTTGAGACACTCATACCAAAGATTTTACAATATTTACCAGCGTGTTCTCGTCCCCTTTCTCCTCTCAAATAACCCTTTCCCAATTATTTTACTGGCGTCTGTTATTTCTTATTAAAGTCAACAGTAGCCTCTAGTGGCCGAGAGCAATAGAGTAAAGCTTTATGACGGCGACAGAAGTCATCTTTGAACGTCCCACTTTGGTACTTTTATGTCATGTGATAGAAAAAAACGGTTCATTCTTATAAGCATCAATGTTGTTTTTACGTTTTAGGTGCGTGGGTATTTGGCGCCGGGAAACCCCTTTTACTAACTCGTGACTGTCACACAAAACCACATCACCACACAAAATAAACGCTTTCTCAAAAATATATCGCGAGATCGATTCGATGACTAAAACACTAACCTGTCACTATAGAATAGAATAGAATAGAATAGAATAGAATAGAATAGAATAGAATAGAATAGAATAGAATAGAATAGAATAGAATAGAATAGAATACAATACAATACAATACAATACAATACAATACAATACAATACAATACAATACAATACAATTGAAAAGAATAGAATAGAATAGTCGGTATTGTCATTAATATAAACGTTAAGAAACATTGTATGCAACGAGATTAGAAATGGGACTCCAAGGTAAACATGTAATAAAGACTGAAAAGAGAAAAATAAGATAAAAGACTGTCAGTGTGAATCGGCAAACAAGATAGTGCTCAGAGACGGGCCTAACATATATATATATATATATATATATATATATATATATATATATATATATATATATATATATATATATATATATATATATGTCCTTTTAAGCGTATAATAATAGTGCTTTTAAAAAAAAAAAGTTTTCCCTGTATCTTATACGTTGTTTGATAATTTCAATTTTTGCAAGATGTATAACAATTTCCGTATGGATTTCTTTGAAACTCCTTTTCTTATTTTGTTGGCCCATGCTGGCTCTAATCTGGATTATCTATGTCAGTGGTAGCAGACGACAACACCATTGAGTATAGGAAGTATGGGAACGTCTCATCTCATCTCATCTCATTAGCTGCGCCGTTTATCCTCAGTAGGGTCGCGGGGGTGCTGGAGCCCATCCCAGCAATCATCTGGCAGTGGGCAGGGGACACCCTGAACTGGTTGCCAGCCAATCGCAGGGCACACAGGGATAGACAATTCGCTTGCTCATTCACACCTAGGGACAATTTGGACCGGCCAATCCACCTGTATACTATTTAAAATGTTTTCAATTAATTCGTTTTTTTAAACTTTATTTTATTTAGTTATTCTGTTTTTTTTTTGCTTGTTTTCCTCTTTATTCTACAGCACTTTATGTTCCCTTTAAAATGAAAAAAATGTGTAGTATTTGACTGTTTATGTCAATTTTTTTGTAGGGGATGGCTTGTTCAATAAAGAAGTGTCATGGTTGCCATGGCGCTCAATTGGCCCTGCCCGTGGGGCGCCAGCTGCGATTCGTCGACAGATTGGCTTTCCTTCTATTTAAGCTCAGTGCTCTCACTCATTCTTGGTCAGTCCATCAACGAATTTCTGTCCCGCAAGACGTCGGTTTTGACTCTGTCCGATTTCCTGCCTGCGTTTCCTGTCTGGTATCGTTCCCGTCTGTTTTTTTCCTGTTTATTATTATCCCCCGTTTTTATTCCCGTCTAGTTTATCCTGTTTAATTTTGATATCCTGTTTTGATATCAATCCTGTCTGTCTTGTCCTGTCCGGTATCAACCCCATCCGTCCGATATCTGCTCGGGCAATTGGTATCGATCTCGTCAGCCTCTGGCTTCCTGTCATACCACATCAGACTGCTGCCTAACGTGCATGACGCCCCATTTCCCGTAAAATAAAAGGCTTGTGTGAGAAACGTCACGCATTTGGGTCCTGATCCTGTTGTGGTTCTTGACAAGGTTTTCTTTTAAACTTACCTTTTTTTGTTGTAAATTAAACTAAATAGTGTCAGTTTCTGCTAGAGTAAAATAATCTATAGAGTAAAGGCAGTCTGTGAAATTCTGCACTCAAGGCGGCATTAGCTCAGAAGGCAGGTTTGATTCCCGGCTCCTCTGTGTTATATGTCGAAGTGTCCTTGGGCAAGACACTGAATCCCTAATGCCCCCAATAAGTAGGTTGGTGCCTTGCATGGCTGCACGGCCGCTATTGGTGTGTGAGTGTGTGTGTGAGAGTGTATGAATGGGTAAAATGTGAAGCACATTGTAAAGCGCTTTGGGAAGTCTTCACTGACTTGAAAAGCGTTATATAAATGCCGACCATTTACCATTTCACTGCTACGTATCGCAAAAGCATTTTTATTGTAGGTAAATTATAAATTTAGAATTGTCTGGTTCCTGCTAATTGTTTTGTTGCTGCTAAATATTATTGCGCTTATTTTCACTGCACTATTGTTACAATGCACTATTCTTTCATTGCACTGTTATTATAACTTAGACCAGTCTCTAATCACCATTTTGTAGATATTTTACCAACTTAGAATGACGGTCTTTTATGTTTTTTTTCTCTTTCAAGTCTTTATTACGTGTTTAACCTGGAATGTAATGTCCAATCACCATGCATACTGTATATCACAAGATTGACATCAAAGACGATGAAGACAATTAAATTAAATTGGGAAATTTCAAATGACTAAGAACAAAAGAACAGTTTGTGTTCTTATTTATTTTGTTATCTTTTGGGGAGGAAAATAAAATAAACCTGTTCACCTAAATTATCTTTGTTTTCATTCTACGTAGCCTGTCTTGCTGTGTGCCACCTTGTGTTCATAAGGTTTATAAGTGCAATCAATAATAAGGTGAGCAACTGGCTGCGGTTCACAGGTATGTTGTTGTTCCCTCTTTTTGTTTGGATTTGTCTTGATTACTGATGTGACTCAGCTGTGCCCGCTCATTTGGCGCCAACTACCGCGGGTTCTGATTGGCTCCCTGTCAGTATTTGAACCCAGTCCTGTCTGTCCCCTTTTGTCAGACTTCAGTGAATACTAGGCGAGCCTTTTTCGACCCTGACTCCCACATGTACTGTTTTTGCTCCCGTCTGTCCCCGGCTACGACCCGTTTTGATCCTGACCACGTCTGCTCTTCCGTCCCGACTTACGACCCGTTTTTGATCCCGACCACGTCTGCTCTCCTGTCCCGGCTATCAACCTGTTTTTCCGTCCTTGACACCACCATCGCTTGCTACGGAAGATCCACTTCCGTGTTCGGATCACAATCCGAGTACAAGAGCGACTTGCTTCCCGCGCCTAGCGAACTCCGGATCGTGGGCACAGCCGTTCCTCTTCCTTTAATAAAACTTGTGAGAAATGTAACGCACTTGGGTCCTTTTTCCGTTCCTCTCCTGACAGGATTTTGATTTTCTGTGTAACTCTATGTGGGCAGATGAGCGGTTAGCACGTCCGCCGCACAGTTCTGAGGTCATGGGTGCGAATCCAGCTACCAGCCTTCCTTTGCGGAGTTTGCATGTTCTCCCCGTGCTTGCCTGGGTTTCCTCCGGGCTCTCCGGTTTACACCCAAAAACATGTATGTCGGGTTAATTGGCCGGTCTAAATTGTCCCTAGGTGTGATTGAGCGAGTGAGTTGTCTGTGTCTGTCTTCCCTGCGACTGGCTGGCAACCAGTTCAGAGTGTCCTCTGCCCATTGCCCAATGGTAGCTGGGATGGGCTCCAGCACCCCCGCAACCCTACTGAAAATAAGCAGCGCAGGTAATTTTATGTTGTTTGTACAATTTAATAGTCCAATAAATTATATTATCAAATGGATTAAAATAAAGCATATACATTATTTTTAATCATAAGTGTAATTTTGATAGCATTGAATACAATGAAATCAATGTAATCCATGTCAAATTGTTGATCAAAGCGACGAAGTAAGTGTTCTCAGGAAGTGGCTACAGGCCGAAAATGACACTACAAAAAAAGAGTTAGCGTGCAAGCAAACATGCAGGTTGAACAGATGGTTGGCGCATGCGTATTTGGCTATTAATCTGCTCTTCAAGAGGCTTGCCTTTACTCCGAACAGCGGATTAAAGGGCCTACTTTACACCCTAATGAGTCTTGTTTTGTTTTTGTTTTTAAATATTGAACACCTATGACAAATCATTAAATTTATTCAAAATATTAACCAGGATTGTTTATTGTTTATAACTTTAACAGCACATACATCCAGAAATTGCATTTTTGAACATTGTGTTGTTGTTTTAATTAAAGGGACATTGTGTATTATTTAGCGCCTCATAGTACTTAAAAAAAAAGGATAATTTATAAAAAATAGCAATATTGATTTGAATAATGAGTAAAAATAACTATTATATTAACATGCTTTTTTAAAATGCTGTTAGGTCAAGGAATTTGTATTTATTTCACATAACAAGAGGGAACTAACCAAAAACCTTGTGGAAAACTGGGCAAAGAAAAAAATTGGATGAATTTGGTGTGGTCTGTTCACTTTGAGTTCGTATTTTTCCTTGGCCACTTTAGCACTCGTTTTTAGTTGCACAACACAATAGAATGACCTACAAGGGTCAAATATTAGACAGTGAGACTTTAATTCGCCACAAAAACGCAGCAACAAACGATTAAAAGACCACTGGAAATTTTCCAAATGAACATCGAAATGTAAAAGAGAGAAGAATTATAGAACACAAAAAAGTCTTGCGAGTTAACGGGTTGTTTTAAATACAAGTACACTAAACCAGGGGTCACCAACGTAGTGCCCCCTAAGATCACTTGAGTAGTCCAAGGACTGCTTTTGAAAATGTATCTTGGATCATTGTGATTGTCTTGGACCTTTGAATTCTGGCTTGCATGGTGTTTTGTGGTTCACCAAGCCTATTCTAGTAATAACAACCTGGTAACAACATAGTAATAACTTGGTAACAGAATAGTAATAACATGTTATTTTAGAAATGCATGTAAAACTGGTAACCCATCGTGCTCATCACTGAGAAAAAAAGTGTCTTTCAGCTTTAAAAAGGTTGGCGGCGCCTAGACTAAAGCCATGTTTCCTCTTTGGAATGTATCAAAATACATATTTACACATCTTTTACAACCCAGAGTATATGTTGGAAGGTATTGGCAAGTGTTTTTGAATAAGAAATCGATTCAAACCAGACCAATCGTTAATCTTTGTAATTAAAATGGTCTCCCACCACACATTTCGCAAACCATGTAAAACAAACCTGTCAAACAAACGCCCCCGGATCAGGCCCGATGGATAATTTAATCCAGCAGACCACACATTTCTGAGTATGTCAAAAGAGGATGCAAATCTTTAGGTTTCTATCAAATATTGGGAATTTATAAATAAATCCTAACCAAATGCTCTCCGCAGCCAATAGATGTCGATATTGGGTTTGTACAGCATGGTGAGTTGGTTCAGGTGTAAATCTGCATTCACTGAACTGTTAAAATACACCAGTTAACAAACTTAATGCCAAACACGAAAACTTTTTTCCCTATTGTTTGGGAATAAATTGGTTGTGTTTAAAAACGACCTCTTGTCATCTGTGATTAGAATATGTAGGCTGACTGATAAAGCATACCGGAAAACAAAGCTAAATATTTGGAGTTGACATTCCTTAACTGATCTGGCTCCCTTATATGAAAATTTAATGTAATGTAAAACGCAAATTGAGGATGTCATGGTTACTCATTACTTTCACCTGTGCCCGCTCGTTTGGAGCCAGCTGCTGCTGGTTACCGGTTACCTGGTTACCTATTTAAGCTCAGTGCTTTCACTCTCCCTTTGTGAGTTTGTCAGCAAACCTCTGTTTTCACAAGGCAAGCATTTCTGACGGCCCCGTTTTGTTGCCCGTTTTCCACTCATCCGTTCCTGATTTCCCTGGTTGTATCCGGCTACAACCCGTTTTTTGACCCCGACCACATTTTGATCTCCCGTCCTAACGACCTGTTTTTCCGTCTAACTCCGCTACGATCCAAAAGATCCACTTCCGCATTCAGAACACGCTCCGATGAGCAAGTGAGGTGGTTGCCAGCCACAGGGCACACAGAGACAGACAACTCACTTGCTCATTCATACCTACGGACAATTCAGACTGTCCAATTAACCTGACATGCATGTTTTTGGGATGTGTGAGGAAACCGGAGTGCCTGGAGGAGGGTTCGATCTCATGACCACAGTGCCGCACACTGCTGCACTCTCTGCCGCTAACCACTGCGCTGCCAAAGCCTTCCTGTGCTGAGTTTGCATGTTCTCCCCGAGCTTGCGTTGGTTTCCTCCCGGCACTCCGGTTTTCTCCCACATTCCAAAAATATGGATGTCAGGTTAATTGGCCGGTCCAAATTGTCCCTAGGTGTGAATGAGCGAGTGAGTTGTCTGCGTGCTGTCTCTGTGACTGGCTGGCAACCAGTTCAGAGTGTCCCCTGCCCACTGCCCGAAAACGGCTGGGATGGGCTCCAGCACCCCCGTGACCCTACTGAGGATAAGCGGTGCAAGGAATTTTATGTTATTTGTACAATTTATATATATATATATATATATATATATATATATATGTGTGTGTGTGTGTGTTTATGTATTCTTTTTTTAATTTATTTTTAAAATTAATTTATTCAATTATTTATTTATTTTAGAACAGTGGCATGTTTTAATCAAAGCTTTTCTCTTGGAAACTCGATTTGTAATAACATAAAAACAAAATTTATTTTAGAAATGCTTATCAAACTTTCGCCCTAATCAGTGCAAAAAAGTAGCTCTCAGCTTCAATAAGGTTGGCGACCCTTGCTCTTAACGTTACTTTGTGAATAACGTTTATCTTGCTGTCTACCGACAGTTCCTAAGAAAATAAAATCATTCTTATTTTGACACGGAGCAACCGGATGCTGCACCTTCCTTTCGCGCAACTGCTGCTTGATGGTTGTTTTCTTCCTCAAGATAAACATGTACGTTGGGCCAGAAAACCCACTTGGATAAATTCTTCTGTTGTCTTATAATTTACCCTTTCTGAACATCAAGCTCCAATTTTAGATTGCGGCTATGTTTTGACATTAACATTGCGGTTGATAAAAATAACAAAAAAAAAACATCGGAGGGTTTAGGAACGAGGTGCGCTTTTGTCCTTTTTGCGTTTTTTGGTCGCCAGCATCAATGGAAACGTTCGGGAATAGCAGTTCTTTGTTGGTGAGGAGATTGTCTGATGCCGAAGAGCTGGAGGTGAGCAACATGAGCGACATTTCCATGGCCAACCCGCACGGATGCGACAACGGCGCCTTGACGGATCGCTTCGGGGTTCTCATCCAAGGAGTTCTGGCCATTGTTGCCTTCAGCACACTTATGCGTGAGTGGCATTAGTCAGTCAATTCATAAATAATGCATGTGTGTCACCCCCAACTAACAAAAAGAAAGCAATCATTTGGAAACGACACGTGCACACGTGGCACGTTGTTTACGTTTGTTTCCCCTCAGACATCTCAAGAGGCCCGTTGAAAAAGTCTGCAAATTCGGATGTTACTTTATGCACACGCTAAATGAAATTGCAGCACAATGAGTGATTCATGGGATAAACAAAATTGCCCTTTAGGCAAATTCTGAGTGTTTTGAGTAACCTTAGAGTCGAATTAGAGGTAATCTCTTTGTTAGAAATCCTGCCAATTGACTTTAAGCTTCCACAGAAGCGAGGCGCTGCTGTTCAGTTCTCTTCAAGTAGATCAGGGGTCTCTAACTCAAGGGCCGCCGGAGATAGGGTCTGGGTGAGGCAAATCGGGGTTTCCACACAAAACATGGAGAATTCATCTGAAAATAAATCAACGAATCAGTAATGAATCAAGTTGTAATCAGCTAAAAGGATAGTTTATATTATTCAGTGCCTCATAGTGGTAAACAACGAAATTCATTAAAAAATTGGAAAAAAAATTCTATCTATCTATCTATCTATCTATCTATCTATCTATCTATCTATCTATCTATCTATCTATCTATCTATCTATCTATCTATCTATCTATCTATCTATCTATCTACATAAATACATACATATATATACATACATATTTATGTACATATATATATATATTTAAGTCAGTCATGTCAAACATACATTGACCTGTTTGGTGACTTCATCCATCCCGACGCAAATTTCTGAGTACGTAAAAAAGAAGGTTTTGAGCTTATTTCTATCGAAAGTTATGATTTTTGTCTTGAATAAATACAAACCAAATGCTCCTTTCAGCTGCTAGAGGGCAATAAAGGTGTACAAAAGCGGACGTCTAGTCTGTTTCCATGTTAAAGACAATAAGTGTTTTCTCTCTGTTATTTTGCCCACCCTAGTCGTTTGATCAGATGTTATTGCCCGTTCACTGCTAAAACTCATATTTTTTATTCAGATTTTATTTACTTCATAGCTCCCACTTGAAGTTGTTTGTGTTTGTGATGTTTGTGGTGGGTTGGTTCAGATGTAAAGCTGCATTTACTCAACTGTAAATAAACAAATTGTCAGCACATTCAATGCCAAACCTGAAAATGTATATTTTTCATTGTTTGTTATACTTACTATCGAAAAAAATCCATTATCATCTGTGATTATTGTAAGTAGGGTAGGCTACAAATGCAGGCCGAATGATAAAGCATAGTACAGAAAAACAAAGCTTAATATTTTTTTAACTGATCTGGCCCAACTCACAACATGAAGTCTTGATCCGGCCCCTGAGTAAAAGTATAAAAACTATCATGAATATGTGTTTATTTTAAAAATACTCATAGGTCGAGAAATTCCATTTATTTTACATCACATAAGCCTCACCTAGAGGAAGATGACATAATTGTCTGCCATCTTGCTGCTACAGATACCTCAAAGAAAAAAAACTGCTAAAAGGCTGGGCAAAAAAGAAATAGAAGAAATAAGTGCTTTATAGTCACCTTCAGCACTCATTTTCGGTTGTACGACAAAATAGTACATCATCTACTGGTCAAATGATACACACTGTCCCTTTAACTTTTTAATCAAGGCCTCAAATTCTCATCCAGTGGGCCGCAAATAGGCCCTGGGATGCTTGTGTGAGACCCCTGAAGAAGGTAGATCAACAGTCAGTATGTGCAACAAGGAGTTAAAAAAAACATTGTTTTTACTATTTTTACGGGTTATTGTGCTTGTATGAAAGCGCTATTTGTGTGAAACCCAGTGAAATATACTTTTGAGACATGTTTAACTTCCTTATTCGATATCCTGTTCTTTAACCATCTCTCCCCAGAGGCTGCAGGTGTCACACAAGTCCACGCAATTCAACGCTAAAATAGTTTTTTTTCGTTTTGTCAAGACGGCATTTAGCATGAACAATGACTGACTGTCTGATAAATAACCGGTGATGCCGCAGCAGCTGACTCTCGGAATGTACGGCGACTCAGAAAAGATTTCCCCCGCTGTGTTGCTTAATTTAATAGCACTGAAAAACAAAACCTATTCATCACGTGCAATTCGTAAGACATCCCATGCACGCTTGAATTTTCACTGTGTGCCTGTGCGTGTTATCAGTCGGCAAAGGTCAATACTCAGCAGTGATTTCATCAAGTTACGGGGAGCGGGGTTGCAGCCGGGGACCCCAAGGCCGAGCGAGATCGATGAGCCTCCACTTGGTTACTAAGTAGTGACTCATTGTAATTGTATTGCAGGAACAGTTAGTTGCTCTTTGCAGAATATATATAATATTTTTCTTCTTGTTGTGCTCCGTTTAACTAGCATTTTACTTCTTTTTTCTTTGCTTTTTTTCCTCTTTTTTTATTCTTTTTTCTACGTTTTTTTTGTTTTCCTTTTTTTCCATCATGTTTCCTTTTTCCCTTTACTTAACTTTTTTCTTTTTCAGTTTTGTCTTGTTTGCTTTATTTGTTTGTTTTAGAGTTTTTCCGTGCCCTCATGTAGGTTTTAGATGGGGGGATGGTGTAATATTAGTCTGTAGTTTGTAATCATCTGTGATTTGTTCAGCCCTTTGAGACTCATTGTGATTAAGGGCTATACAAATAATCATTACTTGACTTGACTTTTTTGCAGGGCTATCAGCCATCATGATTGGCTAGCTTGACTAGCAAATGTTCCAATTCCTGTGAGAAGCGGTTTGTTGTGTTTGGGGAATAAGAGTGCAAATATGTCACGGTTGCAATGACGTCCAATTGGCCCCACCCATGTGGCGCCGGCTGCGGCTCATAGACAGATTGGCACCTCTATTTAAGCTCAGTGCTCTCACTCACCCTTTGTCAGTCAGTCAACAAACCTCTGCCCCGCAAGACGTGGGCTTTGACTCTGTCCGGTTTCCTGCCTGTGTTTCCTGTCCGGTATCGTTCCTATTGATTTTTGTCCTGTTTATCGATCTCCAGTTTCGTTCCCGTCTAGGTTGTCCTGTTTAATTTCGATATCCAGTTTCGAAATCAATCCTGTCTGTCCCGTTCTGTCCGGTATCGATCCCATCTGTCCGATATCTGCTCGTGCAATTGTTATCGATCCCGTCAGCCTCTTCCTGTCATTCCACGCCAGACTGCTGTCTTACGCCTTACGCCCAACGATCACCGAATCACTGGTGTTTGGGTTAACGTGCATGACTGCCCCATTTCCCGTAAAATAAAAGTTTGTGTGAGAAACGTCCCGCATTTGGGTTCTCCCTGTTCCGGTTCTTGACAATTCAGTTATGTGAAATCGTCTTATTTGCAAATAACATTTGCAAGCATAGCATTTTTAAGAGGCAGTTACGTTTCAGGATTAGTAAAATAATATCAACACTGAAGAAACAAAACAGCAGAGCACCAAATAATTATTGTTCCATATAATTTTCCTCTTGTAAATATCTCTAAACCTCCGTTGTTAATCAAAACTTTACATTATTTCAAACATACTTTCTAGAACTCCTCATCTAAGCCTCGGTCACTTGTTTTGCAGTTAAACGGTTCCGGGAACCTGCAGGTATCCGCCGACCTTGGAGGATCTGGTCAGAGATGTTAATTTTCTTCACATTTAAGCGTAGAAAATATGACCTAAAGTGACGTCAAATGTTGAAATTGACCCAAACTTCTGACATGAAATGTTTTTTCAGGTTTTTCGACACGTCCAAGCAGGCCATTGCCGCCCTGTTCATCCACTTTGCAAACGTGTTTCTGTCTACGCTCACTAAAGAAGACCCTTGTTCACTGTCAGTTGAGCGCCATCATTTCTTTAGCATCCTTAAATTGTGTCCTAACTGCTTACTTTGTTGTCGTTTACAGCTACCTGATGAACTTCCTTTTGGATGCCACCGTTGGAATGCTGGTCATCTGGCTGGGTGTCAAACTGGTGTCCAAGTTGGTGGAACACAAGCAGTGGACCCTGCTTAGGTTTGGCGAATACGGTGAGTTCTCGTAGAAGATGATGCGCTGGGATAGAAAAGCAGGAGTGCATTTGCAGCAGCGGGGTTGCAGTTTTACTTTCAGCCGCTTGTGTTCGCTGTTGTCCAAGGAAAGTGCACACAGTCGAATAAAAAAAGTTTGTGGACCCCTGATCATTTTCAAGTTTTACCAATACAAATCTTTGGTTGTTCGGATCAGCAATTTCAGTCAAGCTGATCATACAGGGACATTTTAAAAAGTGAAAATAAATCTATAGTATCTAAAGAAACTGTGCAATAATAATTACTTAAACAAAAGTAGGCAAGTGTATTAATATGCGCACCACATCTGTATTGCTACTGCTTGACACGATAAACCAGTGATCTGCAAAATTTTCTGTAATAAGGATCAATTTAATGTCTGAGTAAAATAATCGTTATTATCATTGATATTATTATCACTATTATTATTAAAACCCCAAATCTACTGTGTAAACACTAGACCACTAGACATCTAGCATGTAGCTGATGAAAGCTAAATCAAATGACATTATCGGCATTAACTTTCATGGCACGCAGGTACATATTATGTACATTCTCATGCTTTTTGTATTTTCAATCAAAGATAGAGCATTGAATTGTAAACAGTTGGGAGCTCAAATTTCCCACGTGTTGTGCGAATATCTGGATGGTCAAAATAGAATTGTGCTGTTATTATTGTTGTTATTGCATTTCGGAGCCAACCAAATACTATACACAAAGCCTGGTATGTACATTATTTGGACATATAAACGTCCATTATAATTCATAATCTTGAATTTATCATATGGCAGCTGGGTGGTTCAAGCCCAGCTACCGCAGTCTCCCCCATGTGGAGTTTGCATGTTCTCCCCGTGTCTGCGTGGGTTTCCTCCCACATTCCAAAAACATGCACGTCAGGTTAATTGCCCCTAGGTCTGAATGAGCAAGAGAGTTGTCTTTTCCTGTGTGCCCTTGGTTCACCAAATACATATCAAAGTGTTAGAATGGCCAAGTCAAAGTCCCGACCTCAATCCAATTGAGAATCTGTGGAAAGAACTGAAAACTTCTGTTCACAAACGCTTTCCATCCAACCTCACTGAGCTTGAGCGGTTTTGCAAGGAGGAATTGGCAAACATATCTGTTTCTCGATTTGGAAAAACTGATAGGGACATATCCTAAGCGACTTGCAGCTGTAATCGCAGCAAAAGGTGGCCCTACAAAGTTTTAACTCAATGGGGCGGAATAATTCCGCACGCCCACTTTTTCATTTATTTGTTAAGTTTAAAATATCCAATAAAGTGTGTTCCACTTCATAATTGTGTCCCACTTATTGTTGATGCTTCACAAGAAATTACACTTTTATATCCATTTTCCATTATCCATTATCTGCACCGCTTATCCTCAGTAGCGCCGCGGGTGTGCTGGAGCCCATCCCAGCTATCTTCGGGCAGTGGGCAGGGGACACCCTGAACTGGTTGCCAGCCAATCGCAGGGCACACAGGGACAGACAACTCGCACATTCTCACCTAGGGACAATTTGGACCGGCCAATTCACCTGAGATGCATGTTTTTGGAAACCGGAGTGCCCGGAGGAAACCCACGCAAGCACGGGGAGAACATACAAACTCCGCACAGGAAGTCTGATAGCTGGATTTGAACCCATGACCTCAGAACTGTGCCGCACACGCGCTAACCACTGCTCCGCCGTGCTGCCCCATTTTTATATCTTGACGGTTGAAGTCTGAAATGTGGCAAAAGTTCATAAAGTTCAAGGGGGCCAAATAGTTACCCAAGTCACTGTACATGGCTTTTAATTGATATGGGCACAGTATTGACAAGTATCACATATAGAATATTTTGATACACATTTTTCAAGTTGTATTTATGTTGCAGGTGAACCACCACAGGCGGCGGCATGGTTGGGCCAGTGCGCCATGTACCTTCTCATCATGGTTCTGGAAAAAGGGGCCATCAGCCTGGTGTTGCTCGTGCCGGGATGGTCCAAAGTATGCTATTTTCCCGAATGATCTACAAAGGAAAAAAGCGAGGAGTCCTCGTAACCTGACTGCGTTGTCATTTGCAGTTGCAGGAGGTTCTGCTCGGATACATTGCGAGCCCGCAGATGGAGCTGGTCTTAGTCATGTTAATTGTGCCTTTTATCGTCAATGTAAGTCACCACTGCAGCATCCTGAGCTCCGTATCTCTTCTGTGACGACTTTTCTGCTGTTTTGTTCCAGTCGGTCATGTTCTGGGTGGTCGACAGCTTGACGATGAGGAAGTTAAAGAACATGAAGAGCCTGGACGACTCGTGCGACGTCACGCCCAAAAAGGGTGATCCCTTACCTTGGGCTGTTAATGATGAATCACGGGTAAGGTTTGCTGGCGTTTTTTTTCGTCTTTGGTGGTCCTGTAAGCAATAAGTGCTGGTAACTTAGGGTGTCGTGGAAATTTTGAAATCATCAAGCACATACTAAATAATCAATCAAAGCAGATAAGGGGTTACTTAGGACTGCAACAATAAATAAATTAAATCGATTAAAATACATTTTTAAACGCTTTGGCAACTAATTTCATTGCGGATTCGTTGGGTCACGCGACTTCGCACCACTTAGTGCGTGAATTCCCTGCAAATAAGAGGGCATTGAATTTTGTGACTTAAAGGGGACATGTTTGTTGTACCACTTTAGTCTGACAGAGGGCGCCTTGAAACTGTTTTATAAAAAAAAAGTACAGTACTTGCATAACACGCAAAAAGTTATATATATATATATATATGAATGAATGAATAAAACTTTACAAAAGTAAAACCAAACAACACGTCAAAAAACAAAAAACAATTAACAAACAATGAACGTAACTTGTCCGAAAAGGAATAGGAAGAAGCATATGCTTATTTGATACGACCTCACTTCCTTAATAATTGTGTTTTATTGCTAAACATCATGTTTATTTACATATGACAAACACCTCAAGAATATACATATTTACATAAGTTTTGTGGATGCACAGTCACTTCATCATCATCGTCATCATTATCATCACCAACATCACTTCCACCGTCATTATCATTACTGTCTCCATCCATTCTCTGCATACTATATATGAGTATATTATAATAACAATAATTCTCATTGGTGCTCATTGTGACAACTGACTGCTATGTGTAGCTTTGAACCTGCTGCCTTAGGGGGTCCTCCCCCAGGCAGCAGGATCACCATTCTTGAGTGTCCTGATCTTTGCATTAAAAAGATAAAGTACGGGAGCTTGAGCCAGATACCTCCAGCATCAAAACTCCCATTTGTCTGCCCGAACTGAGAAATGTGCAGAAATTTCTGTTTTGTGTTCTTATTAAAAGTTATCTCTATGTGATTGCATCTCCATCTATTAAGTTTTTGTTTAGCTTTCACCATCATCACCAACATATTTATTCACCTCATTGGTTTGTTTATAAATTTAGATCTAGATTTGAATGAATTTAAAAAATTTAATGGTGACAGCAATCCGATAACAATAGTCTTGATAATGGTTAGAATAATAACAAGCTTAATTATTAGCTTGCCCTATCTATTGACTGTATATGGCTGCTCTCTAACATTATTTGGATACCAATAATTTGTATATATGTGTAACCGCGGTGTACCTGTCCCACCAAAGATCCACATTCACGCTGGACTGGATGATGAGGTTTTTATTACAGTTGCTGCAAATGAATGAGTCACAACACAACACGTGGTAAGCTTTTCTGTTGGCTTTGATCTCGTTGGCAGCTCGTCGTAGACTGCCCACAAAACATATCAAAGAGCTTTCTTTTCAGTTTACATAAAATACATTTTTACATCCATTCTAACAAAATACGTATAGTGTTTTTTTAACGTTTACAATGAATTCAATATATTTTTCTTTAGTCTGAATTTCAACCAACATCATCCTTTTTATATATATGTGAAAATAGAAATAATAACAATAATGAGTGTAAAAACAGGTACAATTTACCTGCAAATGAATGAGTCACAACATAACACGTGGTAAGCTTCTCTGTTGGCTTTGATCTCTATAAAGGGAATTGGCATTTTAGCACAATATGCAACGTCCGGCAAAACTAACATAAAAGGCGACAGAAACAAAACGAAAATAAATCCAAACAGCTTGACAACATCAATCACACTCGTTGTAGACTGCCAAAACCCCCCACCTTCCTGTCGCAAAGTGGAAGGCCCAAACCAAACCTTACCACATACCAGCAGGTGGCACTGTTGGACTCATCATTGCAAGACACTTATACAGAAACTATACAACATATTTCAGCAGGAATTTCAATAAAACAAAAGTTATTATTACACCCGTTACGAATGTATACCACAGTTGAGCAGTTAGCGTCTCTGCAGCACAGTTCTTAGGTTATGGGCTCAAATCAGGCTACCAACCTTCTTGTGCGGGGTTTGCATGTTCTCCTCGGCCTTGTGTGGGTTTCCTCAGGGCACTCCAGTTTCCTAC
Source organism: Urocampus carinirostris (assembly GCF_059441175.1). Lineage (NCBI taxonomy): Eukaryota > Metazoa > Chordata > Actinopteri > Syngnathiformes > Syngnathidae > Urocampus > Urocampus carinirostris. The sequence goes on from NC_142359.1 coordinate 21,920,711, forward strand.
CACATTCCAAAAACATACATGTCAGGTTCATTGGTCGGCCTGATCGTCCTTAGTTCAGATTGTCCCATGTCCACTGCCCGAAGATGGCCGGGAGGGGTTCCAACACCCCCGCGACCCTACTGAGGATAAGCGGTGCAGATGATGGATGGATATATGTTTCTGCTGGTCACCCAGGTTCTTCTGATGGTGGAGACGGACACAGACGAGGGTGAAGACGATGCAGGCGAGGAAGCTCTGCCCGCTGTGCAGTACTCAGGTGCACAAGTGAGGCCCAGCTGGGTGGTGGTGTGAAGCCAGCACCGTCTAAAGCTTCCACACAAAACATGAAAGATGTATACTGACGCTTACAAATGGAAACATAAGCTCTCAAATTGATGGGACCATGATGAAGGAAAAAAAAATGCACTTGATGCAGAATATGTGTTTTGCACCATGTCATGGGGACTTTTGAGAGATGCTTTAAGTCCAACTTTTGATTCAAGGGCGCCAAATTTCCAGGAAGTGCTGCCCTGCGGCAATTCCGAATACCTCCAAGAAAGATCACATAGGTTTTTTTTTGTAACCATAAAATATGTGTGTAACGTCAGTATTTGATGTCAGCTGTGTGTTTCTTTCAGATAGCTTTTAACTGTAAAATATGTGTGTACCTGCAGTTTTCAATGTCGGTTAAAAAATATTAGAAATATAATCATCATCCCATAATTATGACTTCCTAAAGGGACAGTGTGTATTGTTGGATCACTAGATGTCACTGTATTATGTAGTGCAACTGAAAATGAGTGCTAAAAAGCACAAAGAAAATACAAACACCGGAGAGTCAAAGTGACTAAACAGCACCATTCTTTTTTGCATTCTCCCCCCACAGCCTTTCACAAAGTTTTGGGATTTTGGGGGTACCCATAGCAGCAAGATGGCAGGGAATCATGTCAGCTTCTAATATTATGTAAAATTAATAACAATTTTTTGACCTAAAGTATTGTATGTATTTTTACTTATTATTCAAATAAATATTCATTTTTTTAATGAATTTTCTTTTTACCTCTAGTTGACGAGGTTTTTGTGTTTTTGTGCTACCCATAGCAGCAAGATACAGAATATTATGTCAGCTCCCTCTTGGTACTATGTACAACAAATGCAAATTTTCCGACTTACGAGTATTGTACACATGAGCTTTTATATCATAGTTCATGTATTTTTGCTAATTACTTAAATTAATATTATATGAAATAATATCCCCTTTTTACCACTAGAGGGGCTAAATAATACACACTGTCCCTTTAATGCATATGTCACCCGCTTATATGAAGCTGAGAGCTACTTACTGGTTAGAGCAAAGGGCTACCAGCATTTCTAAAACATGGTATTATTATGTTACAATATTATTTCTATGTTGCCACCAGGTTGTAATTTTCTAGAGGTTAAAATACAGATTCACTGGCTAAACTTCCTAGAAAATCACAATGACCCATTTTCAGAACCAGCTACTTAGGTTGTCTTTAGGGACTACCTGAGACCCCCTGCTTTAAAAGAGTATTGTAACGTGGTATTTTCTCGTTTCTTTTACTTGAAAGCATGAAAGGCTGCTTTGTTTTTGTGAGTGATGTAAACGGAATACTATTTTGCTACCTTTATATGATGTTTTTTATTTTACTATCTTTTGACGAAATGTGGTAAGCTAATGTAAACCTGTGTTTTATCTACCTTTTTGAGGCAGCATATCGGAGTGTGAAAAAAATATTGTCACCATAGAGAATGAATAATAATGAATGCAGAAAATTCCAATATTTGTGAAACATGTACATAGGTATGGATGAGTTGACAACTGAATGTTAGCTCGCCTACAGACCCCTGTGCTAATTAGCACAAACTTTTCATATTTGTTCAATGGCACTCAAGAGTAGCTAATGTTAAATTACTATTTAATTTTTACAGTGTTTTTTCAAGACTTGAACTTTACCAATGATTTTATTTATTGTTAAGTTGGACCAAATATTTAGCAGTTTTTCACAAGCATTTATATCAATTCCTGATCCTTGGGAATGGTCAATGGTACTCCTTGCTGAATGTAATTTGTGGCCAAAAATAAAAGATGACTGACATATGAAAAGATTTTGTGTTGGTGAATTCCTCAAGGCAGATGTTAGAATGCAGGTTGGTGGTCAGCTACCTGTGTGCCGTAGTGGCTCCCTGATGCTATTTTAAAAATGTTTGAAAATGGAAATTTATCTGGTTTCTGGAGGACAAACATGACACAATCATACTTTTCTAAAGAATATAGAAATTTGAAGTATTTGTTATTCCCCTAAAAGGCTTGTATAAAGATTTTTTTTTTGTGGCTTCAGACATGTTTTGGTTGTTTTTAATGTCTCTTTCAACATTTTGGGTTTTCCTATCCCTCTCTGGACCCCTACCTGATGATTGGGAGATCAGTGTGTGTTAATTCATTGCTAACCCCTAGGGGTTAGTAACAGTGTGCTGCTGTGGCAACCAGGTGAGAGTAGCATGCTGACATACGTATTAGCTTAAATAGTTTTTCAACTCTTTCAAGTTTTGAATTTGAAAGAGTTGCTCTATTTGTTCTATTTTCATTCGTTTTCTTATATGTATACCCTAGTCATCTTTTTATGTCATCACGTCACACCAAAGGTAAGTAAAATGTCATTTTTCTTTACATGTAAAACATATTTGGGTTTTTATTGTTACCAAAAACATTTTTATGTATTTTACTATTACATCAGATCAAAATGTATTTGTACATCAATTTTCTTACAGCGGCATTCAGCTCAAAGTCCTGTATACAATATTTAATATGCAGAATATCATTTTATTAATGTGCATGTCAAAAAAAAATCACATCATTAGAATTAAATAAATACTTAAAAATATGGTTCAAACATCCATCCATCCATTCATTATCTGCAGCGCTTATCCTCAGTAGGGTCGCGGATGTGCTGGAGCCCATCCCGGCTATCTTCGGGAAGTGGGCAGGGGACACCCTGAACTGGTTGCCAGCCAATAGCAGGGAACATAGGGACAGACAAGTCACTCGCTCATTCACACCTAGGGACAATTTTGACCGACCAATTAACCTGACATGCATGTTTTTGGATTGTGGGAGGAAACCCAAACAAGCACGGGGAGAAGATGCAAACTCCACACAGGAGGTTCGATCTCATGACCTCAGACAGAACTGTGCCGCACACCCGCTAACCACTGCACCGCCGTGCTGATGGTTCAAACAATAAAATAAAACATAAATAATGACAATATAGATACAAAAATATACCAAAAGCCTTTTTTTTAACAATTTGGGTTTTGTTTAAAGTAAAAAAAAAATTTTTAAAAGTTTCTGTATGTGGCCCTCAAACAAAAATGATCTTGGAGCTATACAGCTATAAGCTGATTTAACTTTACAAACAAATGAGACTCAAAGTGACCTAAATACACCATTTTACTTCTACTTTATTTGCCTAGCCTTTTTAAGTTTTTGGGTAAGCGTAGCAGCAAGATGACAATCATGTCAACTCTCTTTCGGTGAGCCTCATGGTATGTAAAATGAAAACTAGATTATTAACCTATGAATACTTAAAAAAATGCATGTTTATATTATAGTTTATGTATTTTTGCTCATTCAAATCAACTTTTTTTTCAATGAATTAAGTTTTTTATATCTAGGAGGTCATATATATATATATATATATATATATATATATATATATATATATATATATATATATATATATATATATATATATGGCTTCCTTTTTAAAATTTATTTTATTCATCAAGACAATTCCGAAATATAATGCAAGTTAAAAAAAATGCATTTCAAGTTTATTTCTTATCAAATTTATTGCTTAAAAAGGGCATTATTTATTACTTTAGCTTTATCTCGGTGTTTCAAAACCAATTGTATGTATTAATTGATTTATAAACAAACTTAAAATTAAATATAGACAGATAAAAATAAATAAATCTGATCATTCAATCATTACTTTATTCCTGGCCCAGCCCCATTGCCATTTTTTTAAACACATTACAGCCCGCAAATCTAAAATTTGCACGTCCCTCCACTACAGGATTTTTCTAATTTCAAAAAATTTGCCCATATCATAAAAGAGTGTGCCATAAATGCGTAACAGTAATGAAACAAGACTAGAAAATTTATTGACATGTCACAAGTACTGGTAAAATGATTACAATGTAAAAATGTCCATTAGAATATGAAAATTGGAAAGTTTTGGGGGTTTGTCTATTTTGTATGGGACACCAAAATAACCCCTTAGTTTAAGTTGCAATAGCGTTGAGACTAAAGTATTACAAAGGAAACACGTCCCTGGAACACAATTATTTTTCTCAGAACTGAGTACTGTAATTTGTTATTCATAAAATATTTTTAACTCTACTGTCGTTTCATCTTGGTCCGTATTCCACTACTTTATAACTGCAGCACATAAATTACAGTGTCCTCTAGTTGATAAGTACTTTTTCTCCGCTTACGTTGTCACACATGTCTATCAATCCGGAAGAGACAACCCCTGAAGGTGTTTTATGTTTGCATACAAAATACAACTGGGGCTGTCTTAAGCACAGAATATGAGGACGCTAAATTTTTCCTCATGTAGATATTCTCCGAACTATTTGTCCTTGCATCTAAGACAAATTTTCAACCATAAAATAAAATACTGAAATCCGGGAGTTAGTTTACATGTGCATATTTATTTGTGTGTCACCTGTGGTGAATGTGAGGGAGGGGGCTGGGCTAATATAGGAACAACAATCTAACAGTAAACTAATGGGCACACGCGGTTACAGAATATAAAGTAGAAGTGTGCTGAATTTTTGTCATTTTGATTTTTTTTTTCCTTTTGTAATACACAAAAGAAAATGTTTTCGACAATACCTAGAAATGGAGAAGGAGATCATTGAGTGGTTTGAAGCCAAAAGACAAAATAGAAACATTTTCTTCTACTTTTATATTATGTGGCTATTTTAAAGCAGTTTTAGGGGGTCAGCTTCCATGCGAGTATATATCATAATCTGTAACTGGAGTTACTTTTGTAGTAATGCACTACATTTTGATGTCAGTAATTGTAGGGGGTAACTGACTTCCTTTTAAAGGAAGTAACTAATAACTATAACTGATTACTCTTTTTCAGTAATGCGCCCAACACCTTGAATCACAACTCCATAAAATGTATTTATTTACACATAACAAGTATTGGTAATACAATTACAATGTAAAAATTTCCAGCAAAATATGAAAATATGTCCATTTTTGGTGTTTTTTTTAATTGTAAGGGACACCAAAATAACCCTTGATGTACTGTATGTTGCAACCATTTTCCTGGAACATCCAAAGCTCATTTTAAAAAGTCCTTGGGTGAAATTGGGGATCTCAGGCTGTGTTGCTCACGTGGAGCCCCTCGCTCGTGTCAAACATATGGGGCGCCAAGTAATCCTCATAGCATCCATCCAAGAGTTTAGCGCCATTGTTTTTGACGAACCAGCAGTCGACGGTCTGTGCGCCGCCGTAGATGCGCCTGCTCTTGCGGACAACCGGCACAGAGCGGCCTTTAAGTTTCAGAAGCGCAGAAGAAGGATTCTCCCTGGGATCTCCTTCCACCACGCCCACCTCCTCACGCAGAAACTGGCCTGTAAGGATATGAAAGGACAGTTGAAGCCTTAAATTAGTAAAATTAGTCCAGGGGTCGGAAATGTGAGGCTCACGAGACATCTATGGCTCTTTTCATGAGTACTTCTGGCTCAATGATAAAACAAAATTAATAGTAATTTTTTTGTAACTTTCCATTTTTAGTCAATGCAATGCCAAAACACCACATGATGCAAATTGTCTGTCATCTCATTATCTGTACCGCTTATCCTTATTAGGGTCGCGGGGGGCTGGAGCCCGTCCCAGCCATCTCCGGGCAGTGGGCAGGGGACACCCTCAACTGGTTGCCAGCCAATTGCAGGTCACACGGGGACAGACAACTCACTCGCTCAGTCACACCTAGGGACAATTTGGACCGGAATTTGAAATGCATGTCTTTGGAATGTGGGAGGAAACCGGAGTGCCCACGCAAGCACGGGGAGAACATACAAACTCCGCGCAGTAAGGCCGGTAGCTGGATTTGAACTCACGCAAGAGGTTCCCGCGACCTCAGAACTGTGCCGCGGTGCTGCCATGATGACTTTCCGAAATATGTGGGGGCAAGGTTTCAACTGCAGTTTACACTCACAGTGTTATGCGTCTCTAAGGATACCTTTATATGGAAGCTCAATTAACAATCCATGTTTGCTGTTGAGAAAAACGTAATGAGGAAAACACACAGAATAAACTGTAGACACCGGAAAACGCCAAGCAAGCAACCAAAGCAATTTGATTGATTGAGCAGTATGGGTAGGCAGATCTCTGCACACATAGCGCAATTCCCTAAATACATCAGTATCCTTCTCGTTTGCAGTATTTTGTGATATTTGTTTTTTTTTGTGATTCTTGTTTTAAAACAATTGTTTATGACAAAATTGACAATATGAACCTCAACGATTTTAAGTAATTGCAGGGAAACACAGATCTTAATTTATGTGTTTGTTGATTTGGACACATGCTTTGGCATGATTATTATGTAATAGATCATCAAACGTCACACAGTGAAATACCATTTTCTGAAAAATTTGCATTTTTCTGGAGAGTGGGTTTATTTGAATTTTGTCTTATAATAAACGGTGTGGCGTCCGGGTGGTTAAGTTCAGGGTTTAAGTCAAGCTACTGCAGCCTTTCCGTGTGGAGCTTGCATGTTCTTCCCATGGGCACTCCGGTTTACTCACACATTCCCAAAAAACATGTTTGCCGGGGTAATTGGCCGGGCCAAATTGTCCTTAGGTGTGAATGACTGAGTTAGTTGTCTGTCTCTGTGTGCCCAGCGACTGGCTGGCAACCAGTTCAGGGTGTCCCCTGCTCACTGCCCGAGGATGGCTGGGATGGGCTCCAGCACCCCTGCGACCGTACTGAGGATGAGCGGTGAAGATAATGAATGGATGGATAAAATTTACGGCATGACTCTCAAAAAAAAAATCTAAATATTTTGCTTTCATGGCACTTTTGAGTCACAAAGGTTCCAGACCTACAGGTTAAGAGGTTTTAAATGACATAAGGCATAAAAGCATATTAGATCAAAAAGTATTAATACTGAATACCATAATATGTATTCTTCCAAATCTAAAGTAGAAATTCGAAAGCATGTGGATGACGTCAAAGATCTCACAAATGTTCGATATGCACACTGCCTGAGACACGGCATACGTCAAGTCGGTAATCCAGATGGATCGGCGTGCTGGTGTTAAAGACAGTGTGTTGCTAAAATGGCCACCTTGTTCACCTGATTTAACACCTTGGTACTCCTCAGGGGCTAGGTGAAGGGAATGATGCATGTTCCTCTCTTTTTGCAAACATAGAAGAACTAAAGCAGAGCATCAACACAGCACTGAAGACGGTTACCCAAGATATGCTTCAGTGTGTTGGGAGAGGCTGGATTACCAACTTGACCTGTGCTGTGTTTTAGGTGGTACACATTAAACATTTGTGGAATCATTCACTTAATCCACATGCTTTAACATGAATACTTTTTAATTTAATTTGCCCTAATCATGTTTTTTCTGTGCCCTGACTTGATAGATACCTAGCAGTCCGTGGCAGCTGGGCGAGAGCCCCTCACTGTCTTGGATGTAAAAGCCAAGGTGGTCTGTCTGGTAAGGCGCGGGGTTTTTGTAGCGGTGTAGCAGGACCACCAAACCGATGTTTCCGCCGATGCTCAGCGTCACGTTTCGCCCGCCGATGATCGCCACAGAGAGTGCGCCGCTCTCCACAGAGGCGCTCGAGTGGCAAGGTAACACCAAGCGGTCAGCCCCGTCTAAAACCACCTTGGTTGGCGTGACCTCGATATAGGCACGGCGCGGGCGGTCCACCACCACCGTGATGCTGCTGAAGTACGTGCGCTGAAGCTTGCGGCTGCCTGGCGGGGGAGGCGCTCCGATGAGTTTTCCGTTCACAGTGACACCTGGGCAAACAGTAGCCGGTGTTGAGTTTAAACTCCAGAACTTTAGTAGACACTCAAAATTAGGACAGAAGACACCAATGGATTTCGAACATGCAAGCAAAAACACAGTGAACAGCCTTTAGATAAGAGAATTCAATTTCCCTTATCTGGCGCCTCCCTTGAGCCTCCTCTTTGTATTAAACCTTCAAGGTTACAAAAAAGCTCAGCGCTAAGGGGTGTGTAAAACCAAGAAAAGCAACATGATTGGTCTATAGCGACTATGATAAAAAACAGAGAGTCAAAATAGGGAACTGGGATTCTATTAAATTATCTTTGCATGTATGAATATACCAGAGCCATTGCCCGCCCTAGTGGGAGGTGGCTAAAGTCAAAAACACAGTCACATTTATACATTCTTGACTGTATTTGGGAAATGTAAATAGAGGAGGGGATTCCCAGCCCCCTCGTTCAACCCAACTGATGGGTCGCAAAACCTGTCGTTGGGAGTCATTAGGTGACCAAACCCCCCAATTCCATCCCCTAATTGCCAACCACCAAGCAGGGAGGCAACATGAATCAATCTCAAAGTCTTTAGTATGACTCAACTAAGGCTCGAACCAGCAACCTCCCAGTCTCGGGCCGGGCCACCGAGCTGTCCATTGCATTTGTCCAATATTAAAAACAGAATAACCTTAGCAGCATAATAACGAATTTCTCTTTTGAATGTATTACAACTGGACTATGATTTGCTTACCTACCTGTTGCCGTGGAATCTTATACTTATTTGCTTGTATGGGCTTTTGTTTTATGCTTTTACTCACATGGTCACAAATTTACCATTTCAAGGTAAAGCTGCAATATGTATCAGTTTGACTCAACAAAAAAAGACTGGCCTTTTCATTTGATTAATTGAAAAATGGCTATTGTATAGAAAAATTCATATCCTGTGTATCGATTTATTTTATGGCTGCTAAATGTTTTTGCGCTACTTTTCATAGCACTATTATTACATAATAACATTGCACTTACTACCTAAGCCAGTCTCTAAGCACTGCTTTGTAAATATTTATGTTTATAATATTTATCGCATTTTTCTGTTATAAGTCTTTATTGCATGTTTATCTTATTTAGCATGGAGTGCCATGTCTAATTTTGTGGCAAAAAAGGTACATTCTCTATATTGTTATCAATGGCAATAAAGACTATTCTATTCTATTCTATTCTATTCTATTCTATTCTATTCTATTCTATTCTATTCTATTCTATTCTATTCTATTCTATTCTCTTAAGTAGACTACCACTTTAACTCACAATGGGTAAAACCGGCATTCTAAAAAACTCTTGGGTCCAAAATAAAACAAATTGTGTCAAAAATTGATCGATTCACTACTTGGATGTATTGAAACATTCTGAGTTGCTTTGTGTCATGTAATCAATTTTGTTGAGGTTTATAGAGAACATGTTGTTGTTTTTTAAGTTGATTTTATGAAATCAATTCATTTTATGGGAGGGGGGCTATTCATAATACAAGATACTAACAACAGTTTTTTTTAATTGCATAGTTTTCTTTCCAAACATGATCTAATTTGCAGGAGTACATTTTAAACAAAATTTGTTTGGGTTCTTTATTTTAAAAAAAAAAAGATCTAATTTTGATTTGTTGACTTATTGTTGGCCATATTTTCTGTTTTTAATTATTTCAAACAGAATTGTCCAATTGTTAGGGCTGTTTTCTTTTACATCATTTGTTGTTGTTTGCGCATAACAACCCAGGAAGTTGGGTGAAATTAATCACAGTAGTGGATTGGTCAATTTTTGACCCAAATGAGGCTATTTTTGTCGAACTATATACATTTCTGGGTAATATTTCTGGGTATTATGGCTAATATTCCTCAAACTGGATTTGGGATCCCGAATTTACCTGCTGATTTGACCTCAAGTAGGGAAAGGAGTGAACAGTTTCACTTCAAAATGACATGTCTTTCATAAAGCATTAACGTAGTAAATCATCTTCAGATCATGAAGACAACATTGTTTCATGGTTTGAAATTTCTGATTTATGGTATTGTAAGACCTTTTTCTTACCGGAGAATTTGTGATCAGAAACCAGGCGGAGGACGTGACCTGGCTCACCGTTGATGTTAAAGCAAACAGCCGTCTTGCTGAGAGGAAAGTCCACCACAAAGTGAGGATCACCGTCCGCTGGAGACATGCACGGAAAAAGGCATTTTTTTCTTTCATTTTAGCAGTGGCATTCGCTGACATTTTGAGGGCTCAGAAGGGCGAAACGTTTTTGGGAGGAGTAAAATGCACATTTTTGTTTGTAAGTGTAAATTTAATATATAAATAGACAATATAGAGATAAAACAAGTTGATTTATTTTTGGAAAAAATAACAGTTTTTAACATTATTCAAATCAGGTTTGAGAATTAGGGCAGCACAGCGGTGCAGTGGTTAGCGCGTGTGAGGCACAGTTCTGATGTCATGGGTTGAAATCAAATGTGAAAAGGTTTAATGCAAACCAAAATTTTACAAAAGCTGTAGACATTCTGTACAAAGGTTAAGGGACAGTTTGTATTATTTAGTGCCTCCCTGTGGTAAAAAAAAAACAATTCTGAAAACAACATTCATTGGAATAACGAACAAAACACATGAACTGTAATTTAAATCTAAGGAAAATAATACTGACTTAAAAAAATAAACAAAAAAAAAATCTTAAAAACAGACTTTTTTAAGAATATTCGTAGCTCAAAATGTCAAGGGTGCCATGGTGCCAAATTGGGCCCGCCCGTGTGGCGCCAGCTGCGGCTCGTTAACAGATTGGCTTTCCCTCTATTTAAGCTCAGCGCTCTCACTCTTCCTTTGTCAGCCCGTCAACGAACCTCTGCCCCGCAAAACGTGGGTTCTTACTCGGTCCTTTCCCTGTTGGTATTTCCTGTTCGGTATTGTTCCCGTTTATTTTCTCCTGTTTAATATCGGTTTCCAGTTTCGTTCCCATCTATTTTTGTCCTGTTCATTATTCTCTCCAGTTTTCGTTCCCGTCTAGTTTGTCCTGTTTAATTTTGATATCCTGTTTCAATATCAATCCTGTCTGTATCATCCTGTCCGGTATCTACCCCATCTGTCCGATATTTTTGCTCGGGCAATTGGTATCGATCTCGTCGGTCTTGGGCTTCATGTCTTTCCATGCCAGACCGCTGCCTACCGTGCATGACTCCCCATTTCCCGTAAAATAAAAGCTTTTGTGAGAAACGTCACGCATTTCGGTCCTGATCCTGTTCCGGTTCATGACACAAAATATTTTAATTTGTTTAAATTAACGTGACCCTCATATAGAGGAGCTGACATACTTGTCCACCATCTAGCTGCTATATGTACCCGGAAAAACACAAAGCTTGTGAAAGGCTTTTCATTCATTCATTTTATTTATTTATTTTTTGTTTATTTTTATTTTTGGTTTAGGTATTACTTATTGTTTCTCTGTTATTACTGTAAAGCACCTTTGTACACCAAAAGGATTGATGTAATGGGCTGTATAAATAAAGTACATTTACATTTGCATCACAAAGTCAAATAATATACACTGTCTCTTTAAAGGTGCGAGTTTTGTAAAAGACTTTCAGTAAACTAAGAATTAATAACTTACCTGTCAATCTCGGGCAATTGCTGCCCTTATCAATGATTGCAACTCCCCTTATGAAGCAATAATACACCTTGCAAACACAAAACAGGACCTGTTTACTCACAGCAAGACTATGTAGAATAAAAACAAGGAACATTTGTGAAATGTTCTTTTTTAATTATACGTCGCAGTTTATTTTCAAAATATCCTGTACAGAAATGTTTATACAGCGTACACAATTTGAAACATTCGTGTTTGCGACTGTAAAATCCCCTCCATGTCAGTAGTTTTCCCAAAAGATAAATCAGCTAATTCTACCAGAAAACTAGAAATTGCTAAAAATTATGATACCGTTTCAACTTTTATCAAAAGCAGCTCCAGTCTATGAGATGCCATCAAGATCAAGAGGTGTATAATGATAGAGCGAGTATAATGACAGGGGGCATTAAGCTTTTTCTTTATCATAACTTAAAGAAATCCTCACAACTGCTTTCCCGCTGGCTGCTCACAAATTAGCGCCTCTGCCTGTCTCGTGTTCAATTTTGAGACTGTGTGAACTCATGCAAATTACAGGCTGCACATGCAAAGCCAATGCACGGTGCATTGCATTTCAAACCAAGAGACCCCTCGGGTTACTACTGTTGACAATATGGACTCACCTGATGTTTTGGAGATTGTCACATACTTTTTGGTGGGTTTCCGCTCATGACCTATGAGAGAGAGGATGATTTTGTTAAAGGGACAGTGTGTCATACCAGTCAACTTATACGTTTTCCCCATATTTTATATGTTTTTGGATCATTTCAGGTTGTGTGTGCTCTATAACAAATTTGGTATGGGAAAATTAAAAAAGAGCAAGCTCAACTTGCCTATTCCGGCTCTATTCCAGATTGTCTCAGACACTGGTAGCAGACGACAACGTCATTGTTGGTTGCTAATGAAGTTGAAATCTGCGAAATCCTGCACTGCTACGTATAAGCAACACTAAATAACTGCAAGCGGGTAAAGTTTCTGAAAAGATTGTTTACATAAAAGATCTGTGTTTTTATTCTGCAAAGTGTGATATGTAACCACAATGTAACGTTATAACGACGTGACGTCACGGACGTAAAGTGTACAGTTGCAGAAAAGTGTTGGTAAGTGATGTCTATTGAAAATAAACTACAGTAAGCACAGAGCCGGTTTCCAAGTGTTTTATCGTACATAACAAATGTGACCAAGATGGAGCTTCCACTCTTGCCTCTTCCTCCGTTCCTCGCCCTGCCTGGCAATCCACCAGTCCCGTGGCCTGACTGTTTTTTTTGAAATTTTTATTGAAACCATCAGGTTATGTGATGCTAGCGACGCGCGAAGGCGGGAAATAATAATCCAAGGCCTGGGCAGGGTGGACCAATTCATCTTTCGGACCCTCTGACCCGCCAGGAAATTTGCAGACTATATTGCCTTGCTCTCTGGACACTTCGCCGCTCCAAAGAACGTCAAGGTGCGCGGATTATCTTCTGTCAGCCTCGACAGCGGCCTGGTTAATCGGTCCACCATTACAAAGCCGAACTCCAAATTTTGCAGGTTAGGATATTTGGAAGACGAGATAATGAGAGACCAGCTACCTAAGCACACGACAAGGTTAATCTGCGCGAGAAGCCGTTTTTGTTTTTATCGCCGGACAACATATCTCTGTCTAGAGTAATGGAAATGGCCTTCAAACTTAAGTCAGCAGCCATTTTAGCATCCTGACTAGCTCCCTCAGACCCACTTTGCTCCACATTTTCCTTCCCTGATCTCAGACTGTTGTTTTCAGGGCCCAACTCCCCATTAACACCACACCTCTTTATAAGCTCGTAGTTAACGGTGGGGTGCTATGAAAAGGTAACATTTTCGAAACTGCTACTCATCATTACATGCACGCCAGTGTGCCCAGAGCGAGGACAAAGATGCCGATGGGGTGGTAAGCTCAACCACTTTTCTTCTGCACTTGTGGACGCCAGGCCTCGCCTAATCAACATGTTTGGCTCCACCACCATCCACTTGGTGGATGCCAACACCAAGCCATTCAAGTGAAGCAGAGTCGAGCTGGCCGGCATGTGTCTGTCACTGCTGCTGGACACCACGGCCTCCAAATCACTCCTAAATGAGTCCACAGTCCGGCGACTTTTTTAATCAAGGACTGTTAAACCAGATATGGAAGACCTGTATGGTAATCGACACACCAAGATTGACATGGTTGGCACCGGAATCGGAGCGCGAGAATTCTCCTAGCTTCCAGGTGTCCGGCAACAGTGCCAAACTCCTCGGTTTTTCCTGTTCTGCGCTCTGGGCTTCTCCATCACAGACAACTTGGGTGCCAGCATATTAACCGTATTCTCGCCCTGGCTTTACAGATGGTCCTCGCTGTTCACTAGACTGGGCTGCCTCACTCCCTTCAACCAACAGCCACTAGAAAGCGGTTCACCCCTGAAACCCACCGGGAAGGTGTCAGCTTTCCTCCAAATCATGCACATGTCATGTGATTTGTAAACACTGACCCTTTATAATGGGACAGCGGACAGGATTCAATCTCTCTTGTTGCCTGCTGGGCAAACAATGCGAGTTACCACAAATGCCATACAAACAAAAAAATTGTTTGAGCAGCACGTGGTCTCGCACTGCAAGTCTGTTCGACCCCCACTGCCATCATCGATGTGTCCCGGCCAAGACGTCCGACACCTTACCAAGGTAACGGTTTGATTTCAAACTTAATTCTGTTCTGTTCTGTGAGTTGGGTAACTTTACCAGAATAGCCCTTACGATATAATATCCTCAGTTCATCCTATCAAAATAGAAATCATGTTTCTTTGATACTATATTCAATTATTTCAAAACCCCCTCCCCACGTGCCAGACACTGGCCATTGTTTTAATAAGATTGTAATCCTGTAAAGTAATCCATATATTAACTACATTTACCTGTAATTTTATTATTTCTTTTTTTTTCTGTAACTGTAACAGAATACAATTACATTTTATGCATCCTAATTACGTAACACAGTTACATGTACTCCGTTACGCCTAAAGCGTGTGAATTAATAATGAGGTGGGATCACTTCAAATGCGGCTCCTTTTCAATGTTTTTTAACTTTTCATGCTGAGGTTTTTGAGTTTTTCCTTGCCCTTATGTTGGCTTCAGATCTGGGGATATTGTAATAATAGTCTGTGCAGGCCTTTGAGACTTTTTTTGTGACTTGCCTTGACAGGACAGGACATGCAGCCCTCAAGGACCGGGTTGCACACTCGTTGGATATTGAATGGTTTTTTTTCTATTCTTTAAATCAATAATTGGGATTTTACCACTAGGATGCACTGTATAATAAACAATGCCCCTTTAAGTGTCATACAAAGTACACATCAGTTGTTTGGTTGTTAGGTAGATACTTTGGTTAATGAATCTTACCGTGGATGTTGTTGCTGAGAGTTAAACTCTGCCTGTCGACTTCTCTGCGTATCGCCTCCTGATCATCTGGCACCTCGTTGGCTGCTGATGAGGCAGGCTTGAAAACAGCAGGTGTTGGTGCCATGGCACCATCCTCCAAGACTTCTGGCTTGCTTACCAGCATGTTGGTTAAGGGGGTGAGAAAGTTGTATGTCATGGAGAGGTTGGTGGCCCGTCGGAGATGCCCATCCCTCTCCCGGCTGGTTTGGCTTAGCAGGCGTGAGCGAAGCTCCTCCTTGACCATCAAGAATCCCCAAACGCGCTTTACAAAGCCCATCGCCAACAATTTTGAGGCAGCCCCCCATTCAGGAATTCTGACCGCTTTTATGTTCTTCTCGGTCTCGGATTCTCCATGCCGTATCGGCACTTCGGTCTCCAGGATGACCGTCTTGTCGTTGTTCATGGCCATGACCTGAACGTGGAGAGACTCGGAGCTCCTGTTGCTCAGTTTTCCAGCAATGACCATCTCTGAACCATTGAAGTAGTTGACAAAGTGGTGCTTCGTCACATGGTCCACAGAGTCAGACGTGTATTTGATATGGATGTTGGATAGAAGCGGAGTGCTGATCTCTTGGTAAAACCTAAACATGACAGGGATCATTTCAGTACATCAAATATTGGGGTGTCAAAACTTCTTCCTTGAAGGAGTGCAAATGAAAAATTACAAGGCTGCAAGGAACAGTCATATTTCTTTTTCCTTTTTTACTCAAATATAAAATAAAAAACAAGTCAATCAATAAACATTTTGTTTACGCCTTAATGGTCTCAACCTTTTTTATTTATACAGACGCTCCCCTACTTACGACCATTCGACTTACGAAAAACAGTAGATACGAACATTTTTGGGGGGATGTTGAAAAATATCCAGACATGCTGTAAGTTAGATTTTCTATTGTGTGCACCTTTTTCGAGTAGTTTCTTTTGTGAGACGGACTTTACAGGCCAAAAACAAATAAAAAAACAACAATATAAGACAGGCTCAAATTTCAGCATTGGCTTGGAAAGGGATAGAAAATAACGTCTTGATGGAACTGAAATGCAAAAAGAATCTGAACGACAGAGTAATTAAAATCTTCTTGAGGAAAGATTTTTTCATTTTTTGCACAAATAAGTAATAAATAGAATTAAAGGTGGCTATATTCCTAAATAATAATGCAATATGATGATATCTATATCAATGATGGTTTGTATATATATAGATAGATAGATAGATAGATAGATAGATAGATAGATAGATAGATAGATAGATAGATAGATAGATAGATAGATAGATAGATAGATAGATAGATAGATAGATAGATAGATAGATAGATAGATAGATAGATAGATAGATACTTTATTCATCCCCGAAGGGAAATTCACATTTCCAGTAGCATCCCTGAGCTGAGAACAATACAATAATAAAGCAAAAAGAATACAATATACAAATACCCAGTGTGACGTGCAAATGCCCACTGTAGTGTGTTATATAGAATTTCTAAATAGTGCTACACAGAATACATATTGCAATAAGATTCGGTAATATGCAATGTAGGTGGGGTGGTTTAATGTGGGCTTTTACTCTGCCGTGTAGAGTTAAAGAGCCTCATGGCATGAGGAAGAAAAGATCTCTTCAGTCTGTCCGTAGTACAAGACAGTGACAGCAGTCTGTCGCTGAAACTGCTCTTCTGTCTGGAGATAATGCTGTGTAGTGGATGCGATGGATTGTCCATGATTGACCGCAGCTTTTCCAGTGCCCGTCTCTCAGCTGCTGTTGTTAGGCTGTCCAGCTCTTTGCCCACAACAGAGCTCGCTTTCCTAACCAGTTTATTGAGACGAGAAGCATCCTTCTTCTTGACGCTGCCTCCCCAACACGCTGTCGCATAGAAGAGGGCGCTTGCCACAACTGTCTCATAGAATATTTTCAGGAGCTTTTTGCAGATTTTGAAGGAGGCCAGCCTGTATTTGCGTTTTATATTTTATAGCCATCAAATAGATATTGAGGGTGGGATTGAATCAGAAGCACTACTGAAGGCTTTGGTCTGAAATGTACGGCCCGCTACTGGTACACACTGTCCCTTTAACTAGAACCTTTAAAACAAATCAACTAGTTGCTTTTTCCACATGCTGGAAGCTCCAAAAAGGTGGATGGTGGACAACAAACCGCCCCCAGACAACAGTTTAGACACCACTTGAAGGTTTTCTCACAAAATCCTGCACCTGAAAGACACTTCTTTTAAAAGTTTTTAGATCGCAAAATATTCAAACTTCTCAGCATCCTGTCCTCGCCCAGGAAGCAATCATCCCCCCGCATCTCCCGTTCGTCCGCTCACTTGAGGCAACCTGTCGCCCACCTTGAGAGTTTGCTCACCTCTAAAAAAGCCAATCTTAAGCTCCCCCATCCTTTGCTTGTCACGCCGCTGTGAAGCCCAAAGCCGTGTTTGCTCAAGACGCGCGAGGCCTATTATCTAAGCATGCTCAGACGCCTCTCGCACAGCGCACACGCATTCCTCGCGCCACTGTGCAAACAGCTCGCGGGCCGGCCGGGCCAAAACCTGACGGTCGGCAATAAAAGAACAGGAAAGACAGGGGAGGAGGGACGGCGGCCTCTCCGGTTGATTACAGATGTGTGCCTGTCTGGACACAGCGTGTTGAAAGACGACTTGCCAAAGTCAGGGATTAAAAAGGGATAATTGGGATCGTTTAGCTTACAGAAGAAGAAACTGAAGAAAATACTCTATCGCAATTTTGAAATTCAGTTGAAAGATATGTTACCCTACCATACGTGACAAACGATTGGCCCGCGAGCCACATCCGGTGTATAATGACATCCGGCCGGTGAAATTATTTTAAAAACATCTACTATGATGACCCGACAAATAACTCTCAAACTTCAGATTCCATAATGCAGCGCTTCTTCTAGACTTCTTGGAAAGGTTCCCGCATCAGTCAAGATAGCTGTGGCCTGACGAGCGCAGCCGCTTTCAAAACTATCTACTGACAAACAACACATCAGACAGTCGAAAGGCAAGACCGACAAGTGCGTTAATAGTGAGTTTTTCGTGTCAGGAAGGGGAGTCTTAACGCTCGGGGACAAAATTCTATCCATAACGATGTAACAGAAGGCTAAATGAAGAAAAGCTGGGTGACGTTTCTGTTGCTCTGGATTACGAAGATGCTAAACCCTCTCAATGGCCAAGAGAAAAGTTGATTCGAAAACGGAGCCTTTTAAAACCGATGGGAGGCTGAATATATGTTTAAAAAGATTGCTGGTTAACCCACATGTCTTCTTTGGTGAGCTAATGCGGCCGTAATTAAGGGATTGACTGTAAAATGACACTACAAGACAAAAGATCAGGGTAAACTGAAAATCCTGAATGAAAAGCAGAAGATTCAGAAAGTTGGAGAGTTATAGAAAAGTACGATGACCCAGCATATGTTTTTCACCAAATCAAAATTAACAAGGTGAAAAGCACAAATTTTGTTTATATTTCCATATTTTGAAATCGTATAGTTTTGACAGGAGATATTTTTATGGAGAGCATTGTTTTTAAGTTATTCGATGTCATGTTTTAGATATTTAAATATTTATCTTGTTCGGTCCACGACCAAAGGTGTGATTAGAGTTTTGGCCCTCTGTGCAATTGAGTTTGACACCCCTGACCCAGACTACGAGTGCCAACCCTTCTAAAACCAATTTAAAATTGGGCTGACTCTTATTTTCTTTATCCTTATAAACCCGTTTCCAGCCTCTGCATCACCGGATCACCACAGGATGCGTGTACATTGATGACTCAAAACAGTGAGAGTAGCAGTTTAAATAGAGTGAGAGAAGATTTGTATGTTGAGTTGCATTTTTAGTGTTAAAAAAGACAACATGGAAAAGCTGTTGTGTGTACGGGTGCACGGATCACAATTTTAAGGGACACATTTTTTACAATTCACAGAGGAAACGGGCCTTTAAAAAAGCACCATGGGAGCCTGTGGCTGAAAGCCAGTTCTTCTCAATTTCTGTCACACCGCTCCTTGAAAGAAGCAATCCTCGTACCCCACAAAAGGTCTGTCTCCTGATCCTGGTTAATTATTTTTTCATTATTTGGAGTCACTTGAGGGTCTGCTCCACTTTGTATCCACACTTCATACTCAATACTTATACTTTGTGCTGTATGCACGGCGTGGAGGTTAAATGAAAAATAAAACACTGCCAATGAGAGCGCCACTGCCCCCTAATGTAGTGGAGGTGCACTTGTACTTGATTCTTTGGAAAGTTAAAAATAAAATAGGTTAAAAGCGTTCACGCCCACCTTGACAGAGCCTAGTGTCCCACGAGGGAGGGATGCCCCACTGTTTCAGAACCACTGCAGTAAGCCCGCGTGCCATATCGAGCCACCATAAATTTGTAAGTATGTAAAAAAAAAGCATGTCTCTAGGTCTGGGGTGGCCAACCTGGTCTTTAAGAGTCGCATATTTTGCACGTTCTGAAGGTTTCTCTTTTCTAACTCAGCTTATTCAAACTAATAGCTTGTTAGCAAGTTGTGTGGGAGATTTTTGAGAATCCTGGTAATTGGAATCACATGTAATGGAGCAGAGAAACTCCAAAAACATGCAGGACATCTGGCTCTCGAGGACTGGGTTGGCCACCCTTGCTCTAGTTCATTTCCATCAAAAGTTATGATTTTTAAATAAATGCAAACCAAATTCTCTTCGACTGCTAAAGGCCAGTGTTGAATATGTATAGTGTGGTGAGTTGGTTTAGGTGTTCATCAGCATTCAAAAAGTCAATCATACTGTAATATTTACCCTTTGAGTATAGCGCTCACGTCAGCTTCCTGTTTGATCCGCCTCACCATGCCGCAGTTCTCCATAGAGAGACGTTCCAAAAGTTTGTAGTCCACGTCATTTCCAATACCGACGGTGAAGATGCAGAACTTGCCCTGCACGGCCGAGCGGGCGTTTGCCAAGATGGCCGCCGATTGCGACTCACCGACTGAAGGCCTTCCGTCTGTCAGGAAGATGACGATTGAGGCACTGTGGGAGCCGACACCGGGACCAGAGAGGTGCTGGTCAAGCAGGGTCGAGCCACTCCTGATGGCCTCGTCTATGTTGGTGCCTGATGGAATGCCGCACACAGTTAAGAAAATAATCTGACTAAATACATAATGTACCACAAACTCCGGACTACAGAGCGCACCTGATTAAAATTTAAGAACTAAACTCAATTTTGTCTTATTTTTATGTGTTAAACAGCGATAAACATGGACTAATTCACATCCATTCACTACATTTTAAGCCCGGGGCACACCTGGCGCCTACCCAGTGGCAAATTTGGTATTGACGTTTTGGCTGAAGAATGCCAATGACGCCGAGTCCCCAAATACCTGACGATGTTTTCAGCTGCGTCGTTTTTCAGTTTTGCTCTGAGTTGTTTACATCAAGTGTTTTCAGCTCGTATGACCGTTCGAGACGGCTGTTACAAAGACAAGCACATATTTACTCCTGCGCCAAATGAAAACGTGAACGAGGGCTGCGTCGCACAAAATAAAAGACCTATATTTCTAGATGACAGCCCCAGGGCAACTTTACTTTAGAGAACAGAGTCAGATTGCAACACAGATGTGTATTTTTTTGTTGTTGTCATTGATTGTTGTAGCGTTAAAAAAATTGCATTCGCTTGTTATCGTTCCTCGGGAATTAAAGGAAACTTCAGCAACTTGACATTGACGCCAATGATAAGTAGGGAAAGAGTAGCATATTTGACAAATAACTGCTGTTCAATTTGAATGTAGAAATTAAGGACTTGATTTGTGTATGAAAATGTTGAAATATCGCGAGTACATCGCAAATATTCAATTAAGTCCTGTTATACCTTTTATTTTGCTCCTGTTGTGTATTTTATGAATAATGTTGGCAAAAACTTTGAATAAAATGCCCTCCAAAAGGGTGTCATAAATGTTTTTTAGACGTCAAGGCGTTATTTTTGCTTTGTGGAAAAGAACAGCTTGCCTATTTCCTCAGTGCTGCCACAAAAAAGAAACATACAGTAAGTCACAAAATATTTAAAGCTGCAGTGGTTAAAATTTAGACAAAAGGAGCAGCTTGTAGTCTGGAATTTACGGTGATATAAGCCGGGAAGTTTCGACCTCCGTTGGCTATCAGCGTGTAGATGAACTTTTTGGCGTCTCGGATGTTGAGCGGCGTGACCGGCACCATTCCACTCGGTCGCCATACTTTGATCTTGTTGGAGAAGCTTATAAAGTTGAAGTGATCGACCAATCGCAGGTCTCTCAGGATGGTGAATAGAGCGTCTTTTGTCTGGATACAAAGAGAAGAAAATCATTTGAAAAAGGCAAAAAAATATATTTTTCAAGGGGGTGTGGGAATCTTTGCTGAGAAAGTTTATACAAAGAAGTGATAATCAGTGTTGGGACTAACAAAGGAACGCATTCTTAGAACAAAATTAATTTTCTTGGGAAAAAGTACTATAACGCGTGAATACTAAATATTTGGAACTCAACTATCATTCAGCATGGTGCGTTACTCTGCTACGTATTAAAAGCAGATCTTGTGTCTCCTTAATGCTGGATACCAGGCGTGTTCATGCTGAATTTCTCCTCACGAAGATATTCTCCCTACCGTATATACTCACATCTAAGCAAAATTGAAAATTATAAAACAATACTGAAATCAGGGGGTCTTCTTAAATGCGCATAGTTGGTCGTGTGTCACCATTAAAGAATGGTAGACAGAGCTGTGGGGAGGATTGCGGGGCTTATACAGGAACAACAAACCAAAATTTGAGTAAAAGTGTGCAGGATTTTTTTTATATGTATAAGTATTTTTCCAATACACTATGCCTGAAAGAAAACATACTGGACCGAACCTGCAAAGAAAAAAAAGATATCTTTGAGTGGTTTGAAGCCCAGCGAAAAAATGGATATGGAGTTCCTCGGCTAAGTGTTTGTTGGTAAGCTCTCAAGTTTGCCCAAGCCAAGAAATATGAAGACTTCACTGCTTCTACAGGTTGGTGTACAGGTTTTCTTGTCTTTCTTTGTGTCTATTTTAAAGCAGTTTTAGGGGGTTGCCTTCTATTCGAGTATACTTTCAGAAAAAGACGCTACTTCTTGGTGTCAGTAATCTGGGGGGTAATTGAATTACTTTCTGAATGAATTAACTAGTAAGTGTAATAAATTACTGATTTCAGTAATGTGCCCAACACTGGTGTTAGCACAATCTTACTAATTTATAGCTTTTGGGACAGAACTTTGTGTGTAGGCGCATTGTGTAATTTGGCATGGGAATCTTTACGGTATGTATGCGCTCCCGGTCAGAAGGAGATAGTTGAGGCACTATGAAGCCCGCCATTGTGTAAGCGCATCAAATCCCCTTCGTTGTTTCCCCGGGAAGCTCTTGCAAAAGCCGGGGGCGGGGTTCAAGGGGGTCGGGGCTAGCGTTGTCTCCAAAGTTCTATGACTTGATGGATGCTGACCTTCCTGCCTCACAGCTCGGCCTTGTGCTCTACCCACATCGCAACAGGACTGTTTTCCACTCACGAAGGTTCGTGGTAGGGTCTACTACAAATTGAAGGGCTTGTTTTCAGGGAATTAGAAACAGTCAGTCTTTTAAATGATTACAGTGGAATTAGAATTTTTTTAACTATTATACCATACAATAGTATATTAAATTATACAATATTTATAAGTTTATAGTTCAGTAGACACTCAAAATAGAGTCAGAAGAGATCAATGGACTGTGAACTTGCAAGGAGAACAGGAGAGGACCAAACCCTCAGATAAGTAATTCCGACCAGTTCTTAAAGGTCCACTACTGAGACTTTTTTTATTAATTAAATCTCATAGGTTAGAAAAAGCCAATTTTCCCTAAAGGGTGAGGGTGTGATAGTGACGAATGATGTAAACACTGTATAATAGTAAAAATAATGAACTGGCCTCCTATGGAATCTTCCATTATTAAAAACAGAATAAATGTATAAATTATATTATACTATACAGTGTATAGTATACACTGTAAACAATTATTTAACATGTTCTTTTTTAAGAACTATTTTTGTGATTGTATTATGTTTTTTATTAGAATAAAAAATAAAAATACTACTTGAAAAATTCTGTAATTCTAATTTCCCTAGACTTTACTTATTCTACCACTAAAATAGGAAATGAATTTAATGAGACACGCTGTATTATTTGACCACTTGTTGTCGCTCTATTGTGTAGTGCAACCGAAGACAAGTGCACCAAAGCACAAGGAAGAATATAAACTATGGATAATAAAAAAGGGACTAAACCACACCATTACTCTTCTCATTTTTTCCCCAGCCTTTCACAAGGGTTTTTTTGGGGGATACATGTAGCAGTAAGATGGCGGACAATCATGTCAACTCCCTCTAGGTAAGCCTCATTTTATGGAAAAATAAATACAAATTTCTTGACCAATGACTGCTGTAATTTTTAAAAAGGCCCATTTATATGATAGTATACATTTTTTTCCTCATTACTCAAATCAATGTTGTTTTGCTTTTAATGAATGAAGGTTTTTTTTTGCCTCTAGAGGACGCTAAGAATACATCCCTTTAAAAAGGATCCTAAAAATTTGACAAAACATCTTATATGCAGATGGTAGATTTCAAGTATTACTTTCTGATCTTGGAAAAAAAATAACTGTAAGTTGCACAGGAGATAAAAGTCAAGTCCCCTTGCTCCCTCCACTTTTGTCGCCTTTTACGACACGCAGCGGACCACGGTGGGAGAATTCACGGTGAGGGCCCCTCACCATAGGCATTAAAACCAGTATATTTTTCCACCTGTTTTTTTTTTAAATTTGTTTTGCTTATTTTTTTTATTTTATTTTTTTTTTTGCTACTTTTTCCCTTTTTAAAAAAAATGTATTTATTTTTGCATGTGTTTGTCTTGCTGTCGGTCACCCCTCTCGAGGGATATGACCAGGCTAGATAGATAGATGGACAAATATAAATATTACATTGCATTATAGATTTTTAAAAATTGAATAGAAAACACATGTTGGTCTGAAGAGGGATGGTCACCATCAGGCTGTACTTGCCCAAGACACAATACAGGAAATGGTGCCCCTATTATCCTAGTGGTTAAGAGATCCAACCCAACCCAACTTGCAGTTGAATAGCTTTTTACCGTGTGTTGACAAAATGTAGCATTCTGAAACTGCATTAGCATTTCAGCTTCATATAAGACACGAATTGAAAAATAGTTGTATGTTGTATATTAAAAAGCTTCAAAAGAGTCCTACCTGTCTCATTTTGGTGCCCAGCATGGAGGCGCTAGTGTCGATTACAAACACAACGTTCTTGGGTACCACTGGGAGGTCTTTGGGTGCAAAGAAGTGGACAAAGTGGCCACTTTGAACCTGCAATTAAAATACAATAAGAGTAAGGTATTCTATTTGAAAACAGGTGAAAGGAAGGTGAGGAACTCTTACCTGCACATCTCCAATTCCCATGTCCCTTTGAACATCATAACAGATCACAAAATCTCCCAAGATCCCGTTGGTGCTGATCTTTGCCTGCTGGATGATACTGGGGCTGAAGGTTATTTTGCACACGTTCTTTTCTCTTCGGACCGTCGTGGTAACGGGGGGCCCTGTCTTTGCTGGAGCACAAAGGGAAGTATATCTGAGTTGTGTTCAATATTTAATGTAAAAAGTGGTTTTAAAGAGAGAGAGAGAGTGAGAGCTGGGGGGTATTGCACAAAAAGGGGAATAAAGAAATCTAGTCTCTCTGGTGCATTTGGGCTCAAACGGTTGCACCATTGCCGAGCCAAGCTGAAGAGGCGTGGCCATGTCAAGCCAACTGTACATGTTTGGGATAAATGCATGTTCATGGCATCCTCAAATAGACTCCTAGTATCGATCTCCAAATCACAGATCAGTAAATGGAAAAATGTCACCCATCTTCTTTTACGGCCAATGAACAACAGCCCTTAATGATGTTTCATGAGAATGTAGAAGAAATTATAAGAAAAAGGTTACATGGAAGGGGGATTACTTCTTGTGTGGTGCCTTCTCAAGGTTTCTTACTTTCCCCATGCTGAGGTTTTGAGTTTTTCCTTGCCTGCATGCAGGATTCAGATCAGGAGATGGTGTAATTTTGGCCTGTACAGTCCTTTTGAGACAGGTTGTGATTAAAGGTTTTACAAACAAATGTGACTTGACCTGACAATTTTATTAAGGAAAGGGAGAAAACCTGGCAGACAATTGCACACCGGATCATGAAATTTGGTTATATTTATATTTATCCTAACATTCTTTTCTATGTTAATTTTGTCTTTTAAGTCTTTTAATACATGTTTATCCTGGTGTGCAACGTCTAATCCCACGTTAAACAATGTTGTTATCAATGACAGTAAACACAATTCTTATTTTATTTCTTATCCATTGAATGATTTTTTTCATTTTTATTTTTATTTCATTGATCCCTCATACAGAAAAAAAACTTGCCTCTCTATGACAAGGGAAGAGATTAATGGGAGTTTGATCTACGGGGGATGAATAAAGTATCTATCTATTATCTATATATCTATGATTACCATTGTCAAAGACTTCTTTTAAGCTGCTTGTGTGACGCGTTAAAGTACGTGCATTTCCTAGACATGCGCAAATAAACTCTTCTTTTTTTAATCTTTTTGTTGGTATGGGTTGGTGTTTGGATTGTATTATAAACGGTAATTTTCTTACTTTCACCATTTTCAGGCTAAACTAACCGAAAACTGCAAGCTCAAGCATGAAATCACTCTCCAACTCCGTGCTTCCTAATGTGTTGTGAGTCCCAAACAGCTCGGATAAAAGCAGATTGGCGCGGAAAAAAAACGATAAAGGCTCTTTAAACTTAGTTGAACATTGTTAACACATACTTAATAGAGAAAATATTATAGTTTCAACTTTTTACCTCAAACAACGCACCCTACCTTTAGTGAAATGAGAATATAGCCAATAAGTAAGATTTCAAAGATAATCAAAATAATGCAACATAAGAAAGTCCATGGAAATCTTATTAAACCCATTACATTTTCATAAAATAGACAGTAGAAGTGGCAGATGTATCTCTAGGCATAATCTGGTTGTTAACCTTGTTTCTAACAGGCTAGTTGTAGAGAATAAATCCCCATAGAAACAGAACTAGGCAAAATTCAACCTGCCATCATGCAACCGACTTGAGGCCAAATCCAGCCGAGATAATAAACATATCCCGGCTTAATGCAAAACCCCCGAGGTGCGCCAAATGAAAGATAGAATGTTTGGTGTTATAATCTAAATTTACATTTAAAATGTTAATTTGAAACATGGTGCATAGGCAAATGAAATTGATTAAGATATAAAAGAGATTCAACCTCACTGCACACAAACCTGGCAACCGAGCAGGGTTGGTAGCACCGCTTCGACGCAGAGGAAGCACCTCAAAAGCAGTGATGGCCAAGTGGTCCGCAATGGTCACCTCCACTCGTAAGCGAGTCACGAGCTGCAGGGGCTGCAAGCTAGTGACATGCTCGTAGCGGCCCAGGCGGCGCTGCAGTAACTGCTCGTATGTCAGCAAGAAAACAGCCCGCTGGCCGCCGGGAATGCTAGCCGCCATCCGGAAGGCCTCCGAATCGGACTCTGAACTGCGAGTGAATTAAGAAAATGTCAAATAAATTAAAACAAGGTTGTATTTAGATGAGGTGAGAGTTAAGCCTTGGCGTGAATACATTGACATAATAGAGCTGTCCGGTTATTAGATTAGAGTTAGTATCACAGTTCATGGTTCCCTTAACCACATGGGGCACTGATGAGGACGCAACTCTGGACAGCCTTTCCCACTCTTGACGGTGCCTGGCCTGTTCTTGGGTCGTGGCAAAGTTGGCACCATTACATTTCTTATTGTTGTCTGCCTATTTTTTTTCTGTCTTTCCATCCACTTTCCACCTTGGACTGTGCCCTGTAGAATGACCACGGCCAGTCCTGATGAGCTTGTGACGTGACCATACTACTGAAGTTTCCGTCTGTGCACAGTTGATAACAGTTCTTCGTAGGGTCCAATGCACCCTCTGATGGTGTTGTGCACCGTTTCGTTTGTCACATGGGCTAAGTAGCTGATGCTTTGAAGTTTTCTGTAGAATCGCATCTCCATTGCCTGGATTTCATTTTCCAGGTTTCCTTTGAGAGTCTATAGGTCTCACAAGCGTAGAGGAAGATGGAAGCAACCAGCGCTTGCATGAGTCTGATATTTGATTTCATTTTTATTGTCCCTCCAGATGGGTTTAAGTCCGGCAAGTATACTGAACTCAATATGGACTGATGGGGTTAGAATGTCTACAATTTTGTATGTTGTTATCATCCATCTATCCATCCATTATCTGCACCGCATATCCTCAGCAGGGTTGTGGGGGTGCTGGTTGGCAGCCAGTAGCAGGACACACGGGGATAGACAACTCACTCGCTCATTCACACCTAGGGACAATTCGGACCCGTCAATTAACCTAATATGCATGTTTTTGGAATGTGGGAGGAAACTGGAGTGCCCGGAGGAAACCCACGCAAGCGTGGGGAGAACATGCAAACTCCACACAGGAAGGTTCTATCTCATGACCTCAGAACTGCGCTGCCGTGTTGCCTGTTTTCATCACATCAAAGAAAAAATGTTGTAGCTGAAATTTCCTAAGAATGTGTAAAATGGTGTAAAAATGTTCAGAATTGCATTATTATTTGTGAATTATTGCTGCTGGGAGGAAATTGTGTTATGTTACGGACAAAAGGAAGGAAACCTTCAAATTTTGGAGCATTGACATTCATAACGTTTTCCTATGTTGTAAAGCTGATGTGTAAAATGCTGAAAATGTTTTTTATAGAATTTTTCAAAAAAATACAATTCACATTAGCATTTCCTTTGAGCACTTGCTGTCAAGAACGTATCTGCATGCGTTGTTTTTTGCAGAGGAATATTTACTTGGTGACATGTATCTGTAAAACTTCAACATAACGTTACTGCAATGTGGAGAAAAGGATCTCCATTTTTGTGTTTTTGTTTTGCTCTTTTGCCTTTATGGGATCTTCATTACCCAATTTTAGGGCTTTGTTATAAATATAATGACATCATTTTGGGTGTTATCTTCAATCAGGGGTGTCCGGGCGGCAGTAGCTCAGGAGGTAGAGCACTCGTCTTGGGATCAAGGGATCCCAGTTCAAATCCCGGCTCGTCTGTGTTACATGTCGAAGTGTAAGACACTGAACCCCTAATACCCCCAATAAGCAGGTTAGCGCCTTACATGGCTGCAAGGCCGCTATTGGGAAATGTGGAGCACATTGTAAAGCGCTTTGGGAAGTCATTGACTTGAAAAGCGCTATATAAAATGCAGATCATTTCATTTCATTTCATTTCAAAATTACTTCGGGGCTGCCAAAGCAAGGGTCTGGGCAAGGTTAAGCCGAATCAGCCTTTCCACAAGAAAACCTCTGATAAAAACATTGCTCTGTTTTGAAATATCTTTTTTAAAATGCTCCATCAAATCAGATTTAAAAATGAAAAACATAAAAAATTAATATGAAAATAAATCAAACAGTAATAAATGAAAATCATAATTTGCTTGCTTAGCAATTACATCCCTTCAGATGAAACGGGAAACAAGAAAGCGGTCATGTCACTCGGGTCAGGGTGATACAACACACTCTTCTGTTCAACAGCAGGGCTCGACAGCTTTCACTGGTTTACCCCTGCTGCATCATACAGGTGCCCTGCCCATCCCTTAGAACAAGTCTGGAGGGACGAAAGCATTCTGGAGGGACGAAGCAACTTGGGTGCCGAGGTGCTTAACTTGTTTGGGTGTTTGGGCATTTGGGCTGGCCATAGTCCAAACATTTCTGAGTGTGTTTTTTGCTACTTTTTCCCTTTTTTCATTTTCTTTGTTTTCATATGTGTTTGTCTTGCTGTCGATCACCCCTCTTGAGGGATATGACCAGGGTAGATAGAGAGATAGATAGCCATTACATTAAAAGGATAGAGTGTAATTTTTGACTACTAAATGTAGCTATATTGTGTAGTGAAACCAAAAACGGGAGCTGAAAAAACAAGGAAGAAAGCAAACTACAGGTACTTAAAGTGGCCAAAAAGTACCATTTTTCTTCTGAATTTTTTAGCCAGCATTTCGCAAAGGTTTTTGTTTTTTGGGGTACCCGTAAGAGCAAGATAGCAGATAATGATGTCAGCTTTCTCTAGTTAAGCTTCTTGTTATGTAAAATAAATGCAAATTTCTCAGCCTACGGGTATTTTAAAACATGAAGGTTTATGTCATAGTTAAAGTATTTTTTTTTTTTTCATCAAATGTTTAAAAAAAAATTTTTTACTACCAGGAGGCGCTTAATACTACACACTGTCCCTTTAAACTATCATATTAAGGCCGGGGCCTCCAACTATCATCCTACAGGCTGCAATTGGCCCCAAGCAGCGAGTTGAGACCCAAGTCTCAAATAAACCAGTTCGAGGGGTTGTTTTGTACAACAGAACATTTAATCCTAAAAGGTTCAAGAGTAAAGAATGCCAAAATGGGGATGTGTTATTTTCACACAACAATAGAAACCACTTAAACAAAACAAATAAACAAATATGTCAAAGGATTAATCACAAGTGAAGGAAAGTAAAATTTAGTTCCAATCCATAATGTTGAAGACTGAATCAAATTAGGCTGTGCTGTTTTGTTATTTTTTTTTTTCAAATTCCAGATGCTCATAGTGTCACTTGACCCTCTCCTTGTCCTCAACCACGCACATATAGGATAAAGGACCATTATTAGAGGAGGAGGGTTCAAAGTGATGACTTGGACAGAACAGGAGATGATGTCATCATCAATTTGCAAGTGGAGGCTCTCATGTCAATTCTTCCACTTCTCGCCCACACATACCCCCCCTTTCTCTGCCTGGCTCTTCCAAGTTGTTTCTTTCCCTGAATCATTTTTTTTTTATGTCACAAATTACGATTTATTTTCCTACCACACAAACACACTTAAAAATGACTCTTGAAGATCTGTTTTCGAGCTCGGAGTATAAGAGGAAGTAACTTTGAAAGTCGCAATTAGAGGCCAGGGGACCAAAGATCAGAGCAGGACCAACCTCCTGCACATGTGCACTCACAAACAC
Source organism: Urocampus carinirostris (assembly GCF_059441175.1). Classification (NCBI taxonomy): domain Eukaryota; kingdom Metazoa; phylum Chordata; class Actinopteri; order Syngnathiformes; family Syngnathidae; genus Urocampus; species Urocampus carinirostris. Next base: position 21,950,966 of record NC_142359.1, read on the forward strand.
AAACATGCCTCACCTTGTGTCACCTGACTCTTTGTCCTGAGCTTTGCTGTCTGGCCGCTTGACCTTCCGCCTCTCCTTGGGCGCGACCTGGCTCTGGTAGACACGCCCCGCCACCAACCTGGGTTCGAGAGGTCAAAGTTAAAGGATTAGCACTCCAGCTTTAACTGCATTTTCTCACACAAAAGAGCTTAAATTCACAGGTTTACGGCATGTTGAGGGGTGGGAGACGCCCCCTCAGGCCTTTGTCAACACTTTGATGTCTCCATGGTAACCGGAAAGAAGCAGGTTTCTCACCAGAAGTTCTTGATGTCATCTCCTCGACTCACGACAAGAATAAACTATTTCAGCAGTTCCTTTGAGTTGGGCAAATTTAAATTGCAAACTAATATTATTTCTGATCTGCATAGTATGAAGTGTACTTAAATAGTTTAAAATTTAATATTTTTTCTATTAGGTATGTATTAACTATGATTTTAAAGAAGCTTTATGTGTTTTTTCCACCGCACCTGTCTGCTTTCATCTTACTTTTATTATCGATGCTCCGGCCACGAAGGACATTACGCTGAAGGGAAGGAAGCGGGGGGTTGGGGAGGACAGAGTGATATTGCACGTGTGGTCGTGGTTTTAATTTATTGCAGGATCAAAATGGTGAAAGTAAGAAAAGGACTGTTTCAAATACTGACCAAATGCCAACCCAAACCTTTAAAAATATGAAAAAGGGTTTATTCGAGCGCTTCTAAAAATTTCACATACAGTACCTGCACGCGCAACAAAAGGAGCTGCAATGACGATTTCAGCCAAAAGATGGCATCAACAAGTACAATATTTTGAAGTTACAAACCTCACCTTAAAATGCCAAAAGTGCTGAAACATTTTATTGGCAGTTGACAGCCCAGCAGACGTGGAACGGTGCAATTAAAGAAATGTTAACCATTATGAAATCTTATTTTAAACTCATATTCTAAACTTATCTGCCATATGGATGCACGCCTCTTACCATTGGTGGGCCGTCAGAGCCTGCAAGGCCTTCTCTGCTAGCCTAAAAAATAACTGAATCATATGAAGTTGATTACATTTTGTCTATTAATACTTATCAAATAATTTCTAATGATTTGTAAGATTCCTTTCATAGTTTTTCCTCTGGTTGTGCTGCTTCCAGATAAGTGCTTTTATATTAAAGCAGTTCACCAATCATATTTCAGACTTTAATTGTTGTCAAGGTCAGAAATATACTTGGAGGCTTTCACAATCAGTCTCTGACGCATAAAATAAGTGACGATGAAGCTGTCTAGCCAATCAGATTCAGAGAAGGTGAGTAAGTGCCTTCTAGAAGGCGTAACGAAACGTCGACGGCTTATCAAACAATGATTGGATAAGGCGAGGTAACAGAACTATCACAATGGAAAGGTAAGGATAAATACAGTACCCCAGTGTGTACTGCTTCTGTTGAACGAACATTTTAATCCCTAAATCGAATGAAAACTTGTGCCAACAATTCGACAGGACAGGCTCGACTTTCAGCATTGGAAAATAACTTCTTGATGGAGTAGGGAGGATGGCTTTTGTGCACAAATACAAAAGGATTTTTGGTGAGTAAAAGGTGGCTATATTTCTAAATAATTCTGCAGCTGTATATGGTTATCGTTTATGCTCTTTCATGTGTGTCACAGCTGTAGCTGCAGTAAATGTTTTATAGCTACAAAATAGTTATTGGCCGTTGGATTGCTTCCGCCTAATGGTGGACTAGATGTGAAATGCACGGCCCGCCCTGGCTTCTTACATAGTGAAGTTAGAGACCAAAGCACCAGCCGGTACAGGGAAATGGAAGACGCCCTCGCCGGTGGCGATGTGCCGGTTAAGCATGATGCAGCGCACCGTAGTCAAGGCGTAACGGGAGAAGACAGTGGTGTTGATTGAAAGCTCTTGGACGTGAGGCCTCGTCTCCTGTGTGGGGACACCAAGTGGGCTTGGTTTTAATGCAAGAACAATGACTCAAATTACAAAATCATCCATTCAGCCATATCAATTCCCTGTGTCTTTTGAAAATTAGCGGTGGAAATAAAATTCAGATTCCATAAGCTCTCAAGCTGAAAAACATCAGTGTTCTCAGCCCCAACATTTGTATGTGTGTGAGACACACAAAAGAGACCAGAGTGTAATGTGTGTGGACTCAGAAATCGTTCTAATTCAGGTCATTTGAGTAAAAAGTCAGACCTAATAACAATGAATGCATTTTACCTTCATGAGAAGGTTTTTCACCTGTCGTGGAACTCTGCGAGGTGCCTGGTATGAGAAAGAAAATAATTAATATAGGTCAGAATACCAAAACAGCATAAGCAGCTACTCACAATGTCGATATCTAAGTCCTCCAAATTGGCATCAACATAGTCTTCTTTTTGGAAATAGTCCTCTTGGCCAAGTGTCCAACACAAGGCGGACAAGAGCTGCAAAGCCCCCAGCAGCATCATTGTCCTCTTCCTTGCTTAGCCGCTGTCGCAAAATTTGTGAGAAGAGTTGAGCCAGCAGCCCTCACCCACCCACAGAAGGAGGAAGACAAATGAGAGGAGGAGAAGGAAGAAAAGAAAGGATCTTAGATCAGTAAGCAACAAGTGTTGCTCACTGATGCATTCACTTACCGTCTGAATTTACGGTGTAGGGGGGCTTGTTGGGCAGATCTGGCACTGGCTTGTGGACTTTTTACACACCACAGCAATTCACTTGAACCGCTTATTTCAATACTGAGGTATTCAATGTGATTTACCATTAAAGTTTGGTAAATCCCATTCAGTCTGTTATACGAAGACATATCTTTTATAAAATATCAAAAATTGCAAATTTTCCTTGTAGCTCTGGTCATGAAGTTTAAACACATTCTATGATCAACTTTACCCAACTTTAAAACCACCGGCTGGTCTCTTTGTCATATTTTACTGAAATTAATCTGAAGTTTATCTTGCTATGGATTTTTGTCGGGAATGAGTACTGGTACCAGGTATAAGTGCAGTAACGAGTTTTTTTTAAGGTCTTGGTGAACACAAATGTAGCCAAAATCAGTATTGGCTGACTTCTAGCAGTCATTTAACAATCAGTAACTTGAATCAGCAAAGGTAAATTGCCATTACAAATGTGCAGGATTAGGGGGAAATAGTTGTGTGTGTGTGTGTTTGTTCTCTTAGTACAGGGGTGGCGAACACGTGGCTCTAGAGCCGCATGCGGCTTTTGGCCAATAAGAATGCGGCTCTTTGCCTCATCTTGGGGGCGGCAGTAGCTCAGGAAGTAGAGCGCTCGTCTTGGGATCAAGAGATCGCAGTTCGAATCCAGTGTTACATGTCGAAGTGTCCTTGGGTAAGACACTGAACCCCTAATGCCCCAATAAGCAGGCTGGCGCCTTGCATGGCTGCACGGCCGCTATTGGTGAGTGAGTGTGGGTGAATGGGTAAATGTGAAGCACATTGCAAAGCGCTTTGGGAAGTCTTCATTGACTTGAAAAGCGCAATATAAATGCAGATAATTTCATTTCATCTTATTTTCTATATACTGTGACACTTTGCTTTGTTTCATGTTTAGTTTTTTTTTTGTGTATTGAGGGTGAACACTTTTCTTGAAATCAACACAAGAACAATACTTGTTTTATTGTAAGGAGAGGAGTGTGTTATGGGAAAAAATATGTTTTTAATTGTGTGTGTTTTTGTGTGTCTGTCTGTCATGGCAGGTCAGTGCGTGGTGTGGCTCTTTGACTCTCACAGTTAAATATGTCGGCTCTTTGTGTCAAATTTGTTCGCCACCCCTGTCTTAGTAGTTATCTTCATAAAACCTTGGCCATTCCCACTTACGTTTTACTTCTAGATTGCTTAAGTAGTCAAGAGAACCAGAAGAGGTGAAAAGCAGATATAGCATTGTAATACTGAAAGACTCTATACCCATCAACTCAGCGTTCTGAAAAAGGCACAAAATAAGAAATGAAAATAAAAGGTACAAAATAATTGGGGGTCTGAAGTGGTGGGCTTTGCATGCATGACGCCCACCCCAGGTTTGTAAGACCAAGGTTTTTAACCAGAGACAAAATTAATCCAAGGTCAGTCCCTATTTTCAGAAAGTGAAAGAGTTATGAGAATGAGATTAACAGAGGTAGAGTGTTAACCACGGATATCAGTCTGTATCGTCTAAAATTATTAGGGGTGATTATATTTCTTAATTATGGTAGGTGCTGGTGTAGTTGAAGAGCTTAGAATACAAAAATTCCTATATCAAGAGGGTGCAGGTCTGTCTAGTTTAGGTCCCAACAGAGAGTCACCCGATAACACGCTCCCAACAAACTGGCTTCCCGAGGTCCCAACAGTACAGGCAGTGCCATTTCCACCCTGGCAGCAATGCCTGCAGGAGAACCGGCCCAGTAGCTCAGAGCAACGCCGCCAGGACAACCAGTCACCCCTAGCCCAGTGTCACTGGACGGAGCCCGAACAATCCACACAGACCCCCACCGGCCCCAGTCAGTTCCCACAACCCCCCAGGCCCTGAGTCCCGCACTCTCCCTCCACCAGGCAAATCAGAAAATGCCAAATGGATCTAGAATGATGATAAAAGGCATCAAAACGTGGAATCCGAATGATATTTAGAAGCAGTTTGACAACAAGCATGACATCAGTTTTACACTTCTCAATAGTAATCTGGGACTGAGTTTGCACAACACTGTTTACTAAAGCCCAATGTGCAGGTCAAGCTTCAAAGTTTGCCTCCCATTTGTTTACAAATATTGATTTGGGAGTCCATCACCGGTGTCTAATTTACCCATTTGCAAAGACAGGTTGCTTGCTAGTAGGACAAGCTAAGGAACATGAGGCGGAAGTTCCTTCTCCTCATCCTTGGGCTCTTGTGCCTTAAAGAGAGCTGCTGCTTTGAGTTTGTGATCGACGGGGAATGGGAGGATGAAGAGGTAAGTGAAGTCAAAGTACTTTAAATTTACAAATACTTTGACGTCCCATAAGATTCTTATTAATCTGGTTTTTATTAACCTGTCGTCAACTTTGTTTCTCTAGACCGATCTTAAGGATCATGTTGACAGACATAAGGTAAAATATTGTTGGGTTTGCAAATGTTTTAGGCAACCACTTTGCGCTACTGTATGGTAAGATCCATTTAAAATCAAACGGCTTGAATCCACTTAGAAACAAAATTATTTCATAAAAAGTTAAACACCACATGAATTTAGTAAGAAAACAAACTGCATTCAATTACTATTTTTTTGTTTTAGAGAGCAGTATTGACCAGCGAGGAGCAGGAAGATTTTGAGGTATGACTTTCTGCTTGTTGTTTTAAACTCTTTACTCTATGAAAAGAGTTTGCTTGACCTTATCTTAAAAATCAATGAGTTGCTGTTAGGGGATGTTCCTGTGACTCAAGGTTTATTGACCTGGTTCTGTATTAGTGCCATGATGGTTTAAAGGACTTCAATTTGAGCAGTTTGAGATGATGCTCAAATCAAACTAGGGAGTAGGAGGAAATCTTTGTCAAACGGGTTGGCATACCCTAACTTTAACCACTTGTCCAAACACGACACCTCTTTAAAATCTAATGTCAACTCTGGCCTTACCGCCCAGGCCATCCGTGGAGATGACATCACAGTCAAGAGCTATAAGGTGGAAAGCCGGATCACGTCGCGGTTCGCTCACACAACCGTTCGCAGTTCAGTGGTCAACTCAGGCTCCAAGGCCCAGACCATTGGCTTCAACGTGCAGATCCCCAAGCGAGCTTTCATTACCAACTTTACCATGTGAGGGCATGCAGCAGATCAACTGACACAGGCTGGCATGCTAAGTTGATTTATTACTTTTGCACCTCAGGAACGTCAACGGCATCGTTTTCACGGGCTCTGTAAAGGAGAAGACGGTGGCTCGTAATCTGTACGCTCAGGCGCGAGCCAAAGGGAAAGCCGCTGGTATTGTCAGGTGGTGTGACAGATTAACCCAAAATTAGAATTCCTAGACAGTTAATGTATCTTCAAGAGGTTGTAGAGATGCAACCACCAGGAAAGTGGTAAAAAAAAAATGTGGTCCCCAGTAAACAGTAGAACTGATTCTTTTCACACCACAGAGCTAACTCTCAGGAAATGGAGACATTCAAGACAGAAGTACATGTCCCACCAGGAAGCAACATTGAGTTCGAGTTGCACTACCAGGAAATGATGCAGAGGAAGCTTGGGTTCTATGAGCACTCACTGCATCTACAACCTGGGAGATTGGTTCCTCAGTTCCAAGTAATAACCCTTTTTGACCCTTGGCGGAAATGAAAAAAGTCATCATAATAGTTTTGACATCTGTCCGTAGGTGGACGTATACATCTTTGAGCCAAATGGAATCGCCACGCTAGAGACATCAAATGATCTTGGAGACGCGTTTGCAGGACTGATCACTGTGACACAGTCCCCGGGAAAAGTTGGTGTGAAATCTTTTGGTCCTCGAAGTGAAATGTGTAAGTGGTAAATGTAAACTGTCTCCCTCAGGGTCACGTGGTCTTCAAACCAACAATGCAGCAGCAGAGGAAGTGCAACAACTGCACAGAAAGTGCAATCGACGGTGCCTTAACCATCAAATATGACGTCAAGCGAGACAGCAATGCTGGCGAGTTACAGGTCCTTGCGCTCAAAACTTATTGGAAGGAAACATTCTAACAAACTGACTGATCGTGATCAATTGCTCCTGCTAGGTATCGGATGGCCACTTCGTCCACTTTTTTGCGCCCTCCAATATGTCTCCACTGCCCAAAAACATTGTGTTTGTGATTGATGTCAGCGGGTCCATGTGGGGCGTGAAAATGAAACAGGTAAGTCCTTGTCAACATAGTAGTCTTTCCGAATGACTGACTTCCACTCCATACTGGCAGACAGTGGAGGCCATGAAAGCCATCTTGGACGACCTCACAGCTGATGATCAGTTCAGCATCATCGATTTCAACCACAACGTGCGATGCTGGAGCGAAGACCTAGTTCCAGGATCCTCCGTACAGATTGCAGACGCCAAGAATTACATCCAGAATATTAAACCTGTCGGAGGTAACACAAGACAAATACTAACATGGAAGCTGAGAACATTTTGGGTTTCTCATAGGCAACTTTTTGCCCCCAAGGCACCAACATCAATGAAGCGCTAATGAAAGCAGTGCAGATTTTGGTGAAGGCATCCAATCAGGGGCTTATTGACCCTCGATCTGTTTCCATGATCATCCTCGTGTCAGATGGTGACCCTACCGTGGGTAAGTCTCGGGCAACCAAGACTCAACACTGAGTAGGCCTGAGACAGCCATCAAATGACATCATTAAGATAAATGAACCTGCAGGTGAGATCAAACTGAGCACCATCCAGAAAAATGTGAAGAAGGCAATGAGGGAGGACTTTTCCCTGTTCTCCTTGGGCATTGGATTTGATGTGGATTACGACTTCTTGGAACGCATTGCCATGGACAACCGTGGAATTGCCCAGCGCATCTTTGCTAACCATGATGCAGCCGAGCAGCTAAGGGTACAATGCCTTGAAAAAATTTTAACAACAGAAGTACATGTCGATTGTCAGTGGGCACTGAAGAACCCTTAAAGTCTATTTATAGGCAATAGACTCTGGGGCTTTGTATTCTTAGAGTAGTATATACAGTAAATATCAGGCAAAACTTCTTTCCTGCAGGCATTCTACAACCAGGTATCTAATCCTCTTCTGAGGAAAATTGCAGTTCAATTCCCAGAAGACTCTGTATCAGATGTTACGCAGAACCAGTTTGACAAATACTTCGGTGGCTCAGAACTGGTGGTCGCAGGAAAGATACAACCCTCAGAGAGTGATACTTTGACAAGTTTCACCACTGCATCGGGTGTGAGTGAAACACTTTGTAGAACACATCAAGGATTGCATTTGGAAATCCTGGTCTTTCGTTAAATCCCTCTCTTTCCACAGGCCCTGATGGACATCACCTTGGAAACAGAGGTGGACACTTCTAAACTTGACTTAGAGTTGGCCAAGCAGCAGCACTCCTTCACAGGCTTTGCCCGACAGCTGTGGGCTTATATCACCATCAAACAGTTGATTAGCGAAAGGTGAACGGCAGTGCCTGCCTAAAATCAAATCACCAGAAGGCAAAAGTAATTATTTGTTCCCTATTAACCTATTTCTCAGATCTTTGGCGCCAACTGCCGCCAAAAAGAGAAAGATTACGCAGCGTATCCTGGCGTTAGCCATGGAGCATCAGTTCGTCACTCCTCTCACAGCCCTGCTGGTAGAGAGCGAGGACAGCAAGGAGAGACTTGTGGCTGACTCACCGAAGGACCCAAAGCAGGGCTGCTGCTCAGGTGCTGGATAGAAACCCCAATTCCACTAGGACTTATCAGTAAACACTTTGTATGTACAGGAAACGGATTAGGAGGTGGTACTCGGACTTTGTCTCCAGTGAAAGTCGTGTACCAACCTCCACCCTGGGTACAGATGACTACGACAGCTCCACCCAGTCATGTGGAAAAAGGTCCAGAAGAATGGACATTGCCAAAGCAAGTCAACTTAGGTACTGAGCATAAGCATGTTCCCCTAAAAAATCGCCTGTTGACTCGAACATATCTTCACTTACCCAGTGGACAATGACCCACATTTTATTGTGCACCTGCCCAAAAGCAACATGGACATCTGCTTCAACATCAACTCCGACCCTGGCCACATCCTAAATTTGGTGACCGACCAAGGCACAGGTACAGCGCCCGCCGCATCAAGCAAACCCTTGCTTCCCCGAGTGTGACTTTGTTTTCTGCCAAAAAGGTGTGGTGGTGAATGGACAGTTAATTGTCAACAAAGAGATGCAAAAAGAAAAGCAGAGTACCTACTTTGGGGTAATTTCGGTCTACTACAAGTCTGACAACATTAGCGTCACCATCGGCACCAGCAACATAGCCTTCACTGATGGCAAGAACAACCATAGCTTCACTTGGGGTGCCACGGCAGACATCGTACAAAACAGGTAAGCAGGTGACACCCGAAACATGATATATGATGGCGTGATCATTGTATTCCTGTATTCAGGGTGAGAATCTCTATTGTGAAGGACTCAAAGGTGACCATCACCATTAACCAGGGCATCCAAGTTATGGTCCTTCTCCACCGCGTGTGGAAGAAACACCCAGTCAATGTGGACTTTCTGGGTCTCTATCTCCCCAATGACAACCAGTACTCACCACTGGTCCATGGCCTCATAGGTACTCAAATGTTGTCAATGAACAAGGATTTATTTTAGTTGCATCCATTCATTGTCCAACCACTTATCCTACCACGTGTCAGAATTGGTTGCACCATGACTAAATGTCCTATTTTATGAATTTTTGGGGCATCATTCACAGAAATTTGACTTCATGCTTAATAATAAAGTAAAAAAATCACATAATCGAAATCAGTCACAATAAACCTGGAAAAATACAATAATAATGCTATTAGAAATCCCAACAATATCACAGTAAATCCTGTTTGATTTGTTATCTTTAAATTAGTCACATTTAACATGCTAATCTAAACTGGAGATACTGTAATTCGATCATTTTTGGAATGACAGATTTTTAAAAGTTAAAATTTGTGTTTGGAATAGGGATGAAGCCGTTTCAAAACCAGGTTAGCAGAACTGATAATACGTACTGTTTTTTAAGGCATTGGTTCTGCAATCTAGTGGCAAATTAAAAAGAATATGCTACCCTCAATTCTGTGCAATTTTAAGCAAAAATGTGAAGAGAATGATGTATACATATTAATTTGAAAATGATTGATCTTTCTTATGAGTGTGGTATTTGAGTAGTCATTTGAACCTATACGACAAGATTTGAGTAGACTTATCGTTGCAGCCCTTCCGATGTCAACGGCATGCTTTCTTGCAAAAATGAGATTGAGCAATTTCCTGCAGCACACCAGACAATGTTTCACGCAGGGTTCGTACGGGTGCTTAAAATCCTTGAAAATAATTGGATTTTAACGTTGCGTTTTCAAGGTCAGGAAAATACTTGAAATTTGGGTGAAGTGCTTGAGAATGCTTGAAATGATTTCCAATGTCGTGTTTTCCAGCAGTCTGACTCGACAGACGAAGCTTTTAAATAAAGAAAAAAATAAAAAGTGCATAAAAATGACGCCAACGGTGGCCCCAGTCCTCGTAGTCAAATTTTCATGTGAAGCGTTACTGCCACGTGCTGTTGCATCCAAGTGCCCAGTTTTATCAAACTAGTAGCTCAGGAGGTAGAGCGCTCGTCTTGGGATCAAGAGGTCATAGGTTCGATTCCCAACTCCTCAGTGTTAAATGTAGAAGTGTCCTTGGGCAAGACACTGAATCCCCAATGACCCCAGTTGCCTTGCATTACTGACGCTGCTATCTGTTAGTTAGTGTGTAAAAGGGAAAAGTGCCAAGCGCTTTGGGAGGTCTTCATTGGCTTGAAAAGCACTATATAAATGCAGACCATTCCATTCCATATTAGTCTCAGTCTGCAATAAGTGGTAATGCACATTCATAATTTCAAGTGGCCATTTTTCCAAGTCTTTAGTCATGTTAATATAATTCAGATCCTTTACAGACATGTCACTTTCAGGACTACTTTATATACCAAACTAAGAGTACAACAAAATGTGGTATTTTCAAGTGGCAGGAACAAATTCATAAAATGTCAATGGGGAACATGTTATGTGGAGATTACATTGAAAACAAACAATTTATTGGAAAGATGCTAAGATTATCAGGCAAAATGTACAGAAATATTGTGCATATACAAACAAGTTGTGTGTTTGTTTGCTTGGTTCTTAAGGTCAGTTCTCCCAAGAGCCTGCAGTGAACATTTATGACATCCGTGATGGCACTGACCCACTAAAGAAGGAGGCAACCATGGAGGTGAAGGGCAACAAACTTCAAGTCACCAGGTAGGGGCTTTAACCCATTATATCAAGATCCAATTTTTTTACCAGTTTTGCTTTTTAATGACTTCATCTTCTGGTTGCAATCAACAGGGGCTGGCAGAAGGACTACAGAAGGAATAAGCGACGGGGCACGGATGTCTACTGCTGGTTCGTGCACAACAGCGGAAAAGGATTTATCGATGGCCACTTCAGTGCATACATTGTTCCTGAGCTCAACAGTTTCCTCTCAATTCAGTAGACAGTGTCATCAATAACAGTATGCGGCAGGGAGAAGAACAGAAGACTTTTCCCCAACTAATATTCTCTAATTTTATAGATTCAGGTCAACAATGAATGTATGGATTATGAAATGTCCTTTGTACAATGTGCCCACTTGTTTTAAAACAACAACAAAAAAACCTTAGCTCCAAGATGAAAAAGGGTCTATTGATATTTGAGTGGAAAGACCTCTGACATGGTAGAGTCCTTTAGAAAAAAGAAGAAAGACCAAAAAAGGTTTAGGCCAGTTTGGAGAAGTCTTCATAGGCAACATCCACCCGCTTTCCTTTCTGTGGACCCTGGTGGGAAAAAAAACAAGTTTTGGTTTCTCGGTTACCATAGCAACATAAAGTACCATTCCAAAATGGGATCAATTGTTTTGTCAACTTTATGTTGGGCCAAACTGCACAGAGCTGTGAGCACAGATTTGCGTGTTAATTGGTGGAGAGCAAATGAACCCAATAAACTAATCTGGTAATAAATGTCCACTACTCTAATGTCATGTTGAAATGTCATTTGCTATGTGGTACTCAAAAGAATATCTGCCCTCCTTCAGTAGTACAACTTTGAATTTTCACTAAATTGCATAATATGTTTTACTGTGTAATTAGAAATAAAACTTTGAGCAGTTTATTTTAAACTAGTCTTTTAGGTGGTGTAATCTTAATATTTAAAAACACCTGACCTAGGTATTTATGCTAAAAGAATAATATCCGACCATTTCCTGAACAGCTTATACTTACTACGAGGTTTCTACACCTTTTCTGGGACAAAATCAAGCACTTCTTAAGGACTTTCAAAGCCTATTTTCCAATTTCTCCAGTACCATTTAAAGAAATCCGGTGTGAAAAGTGTTTTTTGCAGCACCACAAATATACCTAGAATTTACATGTACAATTTAACTTTTTTACATAATTATTGGTATTCCTTGCACTAATATACACTATTGGGCGCAGGGAGAAATGACGCTTTATAGGACAATGCCATACAAACTAATACAAGCTGCCGTTAAACACGGGGGGAGAAGAAACACTAGAGAGCAGTGTCTGTGTAATTTTTAAGCTGACTTGTGAAAAACATGGCAACAACTGCAAGCTTTTATAAGCATTTCACACAAAATTCAAGCCTTTTTTTCAACCCTTGAAAACACAACCCAAAAATTTAAGCATTTTCAAGGATTTCAAGCACCCGTACAAATCCTGTCACTGCAGCCCATCGAAGCTGTCTTCAGGCAGTGGGCAGGGGGCACCCTGATCTGGTAGCCAGCCAGTAGCAGAGCACAAAGGGCTAATGGCATACATGCCAATCTTTTCACATAAAAAGGTCAATATTTTATCGCTCACACCATATTTACGTGCAAAGCTCAATCTCTTTCCAGAGTAATTAAGATCAACAACATGTGCTTGTTTAAAATTGTAAGTGGATTTTAAGATCTAAAATTGATAAAGTGATAGATTTTAAAAAAATGAATAGGTAGGTAATCAATATTGCGATGTGCCGAAGTACAATTGTGTTTAATTGCAAAACACTGCGGTTTAAGCCTTGTGTGAGCAGCCAGAAACCCAAACAAAGCATACCCAGAAGAGCGGTGTTTTCTAATTAAAGCATGTCAATATAACTAATCCTCGTGTTTTCTTCATTTTAGGGACCGGTTGTTTACTTTTCTATACAGTTAAAATGGAAATGTTGGGACCAATCAAGAAAAAGAACAGTCAAAGTTAAATAAGATATAATTCAAGGGTTTTTTCTGGGTGTTTAACAACACAGTGGCATGCCATTTTGACCTGAGAGCAAGAGAAGGATCAAGCACTCTACAAAAACAAAACTATCACAAGAACTGAACTTTTATCTTAAAAGCGAAAATACTGGTATGAAAAATCGCGATTAGGTTTTTTTCCCAAAATCGTGCAGCCCTAATAGGTAGGCATTTTCAAAGGGAGAAAATCGGTGGTGTAACGGGTAAAGTGGCAGTGTTGGTAGGTATGTGATAACTGTCTAATATAGGAAATTAGGACACATGTTAACGTCACTCACGCAAGTACACTTACTGAATCGAGCGTGAGCGAAGCGCAAAAGTTCTTCTCGTCGATGCCTTCCAGCACGGCCTCCGTGTCGCGGTAAATCCCGTTCACGATCAACACTCGTTTTCCTGCGGGGACTCTGGTCAATATTTTAAAACTTGGTCGTACTGGCAAAACGTCAGAGCGTACCTGGCGCAGGTATCACCGTCTCCACGTGATTCTGGTCCAGCTTCAGTTTGTCCCCCGAGTCGATAATCTTAACCACCGCCGTGAATTTCTCTCGCACTTCCTGCCGGTTAGCACTCGTGATTACTCGCCTGATAAGGCGTTGGCTCATACGTGGCGTTTAGGGTTACCAAGACAACAGCCTTCTTCTTGTGGTACTTGTCCCCAAGCCTTTTGGTGATAACCTTTACCACGATGTTGGGTTGGAGCCAGTGCTCGGTCTTGATCGGCTGCTGCTGCTGCTTTTTCCTCTCTTCCATCTGAAAAAACAGCGCAATAAAGTCATACGCACGCATGAAAGACTATGAGAGGCCCTTTAAGAAGTGAATAATACTTGCCTCGCACATAAATGATCATACTCTCTCATATACACAACTGCACTTGTATACAGTCATACCCATGCACAAACACCACTATACTCTTATTCACACTAGTCTTTTACACACACTACTGTATACTCTTACACAAATTACTATATCCTTATACCCACACTACTATACTCTCAGACGTACTACTGTACCCTAATACACACACTACTATAGCCTTACAATTACTATTTTCTCACACATGGACATTTATAATGTGTGGTATTTAACAGGAAGTTAGTTTGGTCTAAGGGCCCGGTCACGCAGAATCACGGCCAGAAACGTCCACAGGCGGACGCTATTGGACGCTTTGAGATCGCTATACAGACGAGGTACAGCAGTGCTTAACACACGCGCGGTTGCCAGCGCGAACAGGTTTTGCGCTGCTCAATACTTTAGAGCACGGGTACACAGCCTTACACGGGCGTATCAGGGCTGAATCACGGCCAGAAATTTCTGGCCGTGAAGTAGACGCTTTTGGGCGCTGTTGGACGCTTTGAGATCGCCATATAGACGAGATACAGCAGTGCTTTACTCGCGGTCGGAAATTCACACGCGGTTGGCCGCGCGAAAAAGTTTTGAGCAGCTCAAAACTTTTGAGCAGCTCAAAACTTTGAGCACGTTTTAACCGCGGGCGGCACACGAGGTAATGACGCGGAAATGACGCGGAACGACGTGCTCTGGCCGCGGCCAGGGCGTGGTTACACATGGGTAGGACGGGAAATTTCAGCGGGTAATCGTGGGTGGAGCATGGTAATAGCATGTTCTGCGCCTGTATCGCGGTGTTATTACGTGAAATTAGCGTGTTACGCGTGTGACAGTCAAACGCCTTTCTCCGCGTATATACAGCGCGATTTGCCGAGCACACGTCGGTTGTGCTCGAGACGTCAAGGGGGTAAACATGGATCCCCGTCAGCGTAGTGACCTCGTCTTAATCCATTTTTATTTCTTGACATTTCTTTTCATTTCATAACAAGATAATAAAATCAAAATGAAAAACTATTACAATAATAACATATTGGCTTCTTCTGTGCCATAGCTTGAAATCTTGATCTTCACGGGACTGTGTCTTGAGCGGTTATGTTTTCTACAGCCCGGTGTTATGCCCAGAAATGCATCCCTGCCTAGATTTGCATCACCTTGCTACTACAACCACTTTTACCTCGTTTTATCTCACTTTTATATCACTTTTAGGGAATGTAATGGCGAACATATAACCAAAACCACTTCGTCTTGCATTTGTTGGGAATGTAATACAACTTAAACCATTCCGTCTTTGTTTTTGTTGTGAACGTAATCGAACGGTAATGCACACCGTATATAAAATCCTCCCCCCCTCGCGTGAACGCGCATTCTGCTGCGCTTCCAACAAAAGCGATTGTATTCTATATAAAACGCTTATTAAAACAATAAAGCGAGCTAATTATAACAATTGGGAGATCCTAGTCTATATAACGCGTTTATTTAAACAATAAAGTGTGATCGTATTCTACAAAATGCGCCTGTTAACGCGGATGAAAAAGTCACCAACGTCAATGCACACTTCCAACAAAAGCGATCGCAGCAGAATGCGCGTTCACGCGAGGGGGGGGGGGGTTTGCGTAGGAGTCGGATTTGGGCACAACACCGGCTCGGGAGCTTTTATACCCGTGGTCCACACGAGAAAATGACGCGGAAATGACGCGATGAGGAAGCGGAACAGTCGCCGGCGTCTGATTTGCGGGCATACCACCGATGAACAGCGGGTTGGCCAATTTTGCGCATTTTCCATCACGGGCAACCACGGGCAAAAAAAACAACGCAAAATTTTACCCGCGATACAGACGCAAACGGCTGTGTGACCGGGCCCTAACAGGAAGACATTTTATGAAATGTTTATATTTTAGTACAGAACGATACAGGTTACTTATACAAGCCTTAAACATACTTATATAAACCTTGAACAAACATTCCATACAATATATATAGCACTGAAGCAACTTACGAACAAATACAACTTACGAACGATCGTCTAAAACACAGGTGTCAAACAGGCGGCCCGCGGGCCAGATCAGGCCCGCTAAGGGATTGAATCCGGCCCGCGAGACAACAATCAGAGAAGCGCAAGAGAAAAACAAGCTGCAGTTTGAAATGTGTCAAAGCAGGTGTCTCTCACAAAGACACTGTACTTGTATTTATTTCTCTCTCTCTCTCTCTTTCTTTTCCACCCCTTTCCTCCCACTCTGTCTCTTTCACTCTCTGTGTCTCTCTTTTACTCTTCCTTTGTTGCTCTTTGTCTCTTTCTCTCTCTCTGTCTTTTAACCTCTTTTGCTCTAACTTCATTTTTTCCTTTTCTCTTCATACCCTTTGCGGGTTTCTTTTCTCTCCTTCTGGCTTTCTATTTCTCTTTGGATTTCTTTCTTCCTCTCCTTTTTTGTCCCCCTCTCTCACGATTTTTTATCTTTTGCTTCTCAGGTGCTCTCTCTTTTTCTTTCTTTGTCCCACCATCTCTCCTTTTCCCTCCCTCTTTCTCCTATTTTTTTCTCTCTTTTCCTTTCTCTTTGATCTATCGTGTGGCCCCCGAGTTCAAATAAGTTTGACACCCCTGGTCTAAAACGTCTGTATATGCATTTAGTGATCCGCTTATCCAGAGATCAGTGTTTATCACCATGGTTACCCAAAGTAGAAAACTTTCTGGAAAAAATGTTTACATCTTACCTATGTTTTTCTTATTGATGTTCAATATGTCTTGTGTATTGTTACCCAATGCAGAATCTATTGCACCCTGGTCAACTTGTGAGACCAGTTCTCAAGGTTGTCTTATTTTTCTCATGTTGAGATGTTTTCCTTGCCCGCATGTTGGTTTAATATCAGGGGATGGTGTAATTGCAACCCATGCAATCCTTTGAGACATTTTGTGATGAAGAAAAATAGTAATGCATGCGAGGGTATATAGGTGTGTGTAAAAGTATAGTAGTGTGTGTGAGATTAGTGTGTCTATGAGAGTATAGTACTATGGGACGGAGAGTATAATAGTGTGTGTATGAGCATATAATAGTATGCATGAAAGAGTATAGTAGTGTTTGAGCATGGGTATGACTGTGACTTTATGAGAGTATAGTTGTGTATGTGTGAAAGTATGATGTTATATGTGAGAGCAAGTATGATTTACTTCTCAAATGGCCTCTTATTAAAGACGCCAAGAGTTAGGTTACCTCAATGATCTGCTCCAGAGCGGACTTCCGCTTCTTGTCCCGTGAGTCAGAGGCGGAGGACGGCTCTTTCCTCTTTGCTGATGACCCCTTTGCAAGAGCGCTTTTGTGTAGGAGGGAACTATGAGTAGGACAGAGTTTTGATCAGTTTGAGAGTGACAGTCATGTTGACGGAGCAGTTAAAACAGAAAGTACTAATATAAATTAAGGTTTCACCAAATTTTCAGCACCTGAAGTTTTTCTGCCGAAGATGACCAAAAAAGCATTTTTTTGGGGCCGAAACAAAAATGAAAATGTGCTTCCAAACATAATGCAATTCCAGAAAAGCTTGCTTCCACTGGGGCAGTGCTGGCGCATAATGCAGTGGCCTATATTTATTAATTTACACATGAGTAGGAAAGACATGGAGAACACCGTCAGACTAGGGGACCTGTCAAGCTTTCACCAAGAAGACACTATCTCAAAAGTTTGTGTGTCCTTCTGCTTCTCGATAGTCAGAGCTAACTTACTACAGTTCGGTCATTTTAATTCGTAAACACGTATTTTGTGTTCTATTCAGGCCGTTCATCCCCAAAGTCCATTACCTACGGCGAGTTTGATAAGAGTGTGTGTAGTGCCTCCTAGCGGTACGAAAAATCTTCATTCAATTAGGAAAAAAATCCTTCATTTGAATAAAGGGCAAAAAATATGAACTATCTTAACTATTTCTTTTAAGGTCGAGAAATTTGTATTTTTTCCCATTTTGAAGAACATTTAGTCATAAATGCATGTGTAGTTTACTATATTTTAAAAATATATATATTTTTTTTTTGTTCTTGTTTTACTACAAAAAGTTGGAAAACTCAAATTGTGGAAAAAAAAGAGAAAAAAGCTATTTACATATGCGATTTTTAATCATACGTGTGCAATTATCAAGATCTGTAAATCACAAATATATGTGAGGATCTGAATAATACGTGTGTAAATATTATCGAGACAAATAACTCCCAATACAGTTGTTGCGTAAACAGCTTACATTTTCAGTTGCTGAAAATCCTTTCCATTACGATTTA
Source organism: Urocampus carinirostris (assembly GCF_059441175.1). NCBI lineage: Eukaryota > Metazoa > Chordata > Actinopteri > Syngnathiformes > Syngnathidae > Urocampus > Urocampus carinirostris. Next base: position 21,968,988 of record NC_142359.1, read on the forward strand.
CCACTGGGAATAACTACCTTCATTTTTTGCATAGCCGATAATAAATCTTAATAATTGATACGTAATACTTGCACTAATAGGTCAGGTCATGTTTATTTGTATAGCCCTTAATCACAAGAAGTCTCAAAGGGCTGTACAGACTACTATTACACCATCCCCTCATCTAAGACCTACATAAGAGCAAGGAAAAACTCAAAAACCTTAGCATGACCAGGCTGCGATGGATGTTGCAAGGGCATCAACAGACAATACACAGACATCATCAACATGAAATACAGGTAAAGACAGAATGTCCAGTTGACAGCTTACAGAAGTGAACATCATTTATAAGCTACAGAATCTAAGTGTGTTTTAATCCTAGATTCAAAAACTTCCGCTGAGGTTGCAAATTGAATATCAGAGTCAAGAGCACTCCACAACACTGGGCCCCAAATGGAAATCGCTGTCAAACCTGCATATTTCTTCTTGGCTATTGGGATCACTAGTAGAACAGCATTTTCTGAACGAAGGCTCCAAGCAGAAACATAGGGGGAATTAAATCTGATCTGACCTAGAGACAGCACCTCCATCATCTGGTCACCTATGTTTTTCTGTGTAAAACACCATTCCGCTCTTCAGAGATGAGCCGGACCTCGGCATTGGCGGGCGGCAGCATTTGAAAATACTGATAATAGTTCTGTTACTAGAGCCTGATCCGTTTTTATAGTTATCTATTACAAAACGTGATGAAATCAGATCAACAATCAATAACGGCACATTCTAATTCATGTTAGCAATTAAATTGGGCATGATTTATAAAGAAAATTGGAGTTGAATTCTTGTTGCGAAATAATACCGTTTCATGGGACCCTGTTTAGGTGGGGGATGAACCTGTCCGCTTGGTCACGACCCGTATGGGATGATGACGTTTCATATGACAATGCCGTACAAACTAATGCCAGCTGCCAGTAATCACTGGGGAAAAGGAAATGCAAAGGCAAATCGAAGCCTCTAGAGAACAGTGTAAGCTTCATTTTTAAGAAGACTTGCTGAGTAACATGGCAACATTTCCAAGCATTAGTAAGCACTTTACCCATAACTCAAGCACCTTACAAACTTTGAAAACACATTAAAATTCAAGCATTTTCAAGGATTTCAAGCACCTGTACGGAGGAAGAATTTTGATAATTGTTATTTTTATTGCAGTGTAAGGATGAAATGTAATGGTTATGTCAATTGTATGAGCCCAAAATGTATGTATTCATACCTTTTTATTTCCAAATTGCTAACAAATAGAAAAATACACCCAAGTACCTTGATGTAGAAGGACCAGGCAGCGATGCACCGCCTCCCAAATTAAAAGCAACTGTAAAAGAGGAAAATTCAGTTAAGTACAAAGTAGATCCATGTGAACATATAGTCATCAAACGTTTAAAATTGACCTTTTTCCTCTTCACTCTCTCGCTTCAGCTCAGTATAAACTGGACTTTCCTAGAGAATGAAAATAATGTTAGCTGTGTTGCTAACTCCTCAGTCCTATTGTCAAAATTGCATTGTTTGGAACTGACTTCCTCTTCCATTCCTCCACGGCCTCTGCGGACTTGCTCCTCGATGAACTTGGCGCTGCGCTCCTCGTCGTCCAGCTCGTGCTTCTTCCTCTTGGCCAGCTCCTCCTGGCGGCGGATGGTCTCGGGGTCACGATCGATGTACTGGATGTACCAACCCTTGGGCGTCTCATCCACCTTGCATAGACCTGACAAAACACTGTCAATTGTGGACCTCTATCGGGGAGATTTCCATCACAACGTGCTGACCTTGGCGTCCGAGCCATTTGGTGAATACGGTGAGCGTCTCCCAGCGCGTGGCATTCATGTGGATGTGTTCGCGGTCACTGATGTACTCGTTGTAAATGATATTGTTGTGAACTCGCTTTGTCCCTGCACACACAAAAACGGACTGCCTACAGTACGCATCGTGTACTGCTAAAAAGGAAAGCAACACATATAAATAATAGCAATGTCTGATCACAATTTTCTCAACAGTCACTTGAATTTGAGCATTTGTGCAGATTGAGGGGCAACATCTCAATTCATTGACTTGCAATCAGGAAAGACTGTGCCTCCCTTGTCATTATGGAAATATATAATTAAAAATATTTTATGTGGTTTTATTTGTTAAGTTAAAATTCTTTCTCATTTACCTTCACAACTTTTTTATTTTCTTTTTCAAAATTGCTGGATTTTCACATTGTGTATATTATCTAAAGCTAGTATGTAATGTATTACTGTGCTGAGCGCCTGTAGATGCACAGTGAGGCAAACAAAAGAGGAAAAGAAAGGGGTAGAGGGAAGAAAGAGTGAAAAATAGAAATAAAACAAACATACAAATAATAATAAGAAGAAGAATAAAACATTGAATTTCGAATCGCCATTCAGGAGACCCAAGGTCGCTGTACACATGAGTCGGACACAACAATAAGAAGAGTAAAAGGCAAGTCTGAAGAAGTGAATTTTGAGTCCGGATTTGATGGTGCACAGGGTCGCAGAATTTCGGAGGTGAAGCGCAATGAGTTCCAGAGCTGGGGGGCAGAGCGGCTGAAGGCTCTGCTCCCCATGGAGCTGAGGCGAGCAGGGGATATAGTGAGATGGAGGGAGGAAGACTATCTGAGGGTGTGGGACGGCATGGCAGTGACAAGGTCAGAAAAAAGGGCGGGGGGGAAAGAGAAGAAAGAAAGAAAGAAATACAACTCCAGTTGTTTTGTGAGAAGTATTAATTTATTTGGTGGTATTGAGTGAGCATATTTAAAACTGCAGGTCGTTGTTTGTATTTTTAATTTTATTTTTTATCTCCTGCCCTTTTCAGTATCGTCTCGCGGGCCAGATTCAATCCGTAGGCGGGCCTGATCAGGCTTGCAGGCCATATGTTTGACACTACTGCAGTATTCGATCGGACTCTGACAAATTAAGTGACAAATATTAGACGAGTAGGCAAAGCTTACCAAAACGTCGCCGCAGCAGCTCCAAGAAGCCAGTTTTAAACTCGCTGCACAGAAAAACGACAGGAAAACAAGTCCGATCAAAGAGAAAATAGTGTCCGAAACCTGATACTAATATGCAAGTTAAAAAACTATAAAGAAATATCTTCTCCATACAAATTTAATCCAGGATATAACAAAAACATGACAGAACTTACTCGGAAAAGAAGTCCAAAAACCTGCGCGGGCACTCCGAGGCAAGCAGCAGCTGTCTCTGGTGGGACTCGGACATGCAGTGACATTTGAAGCCATTCTGTTGGTGTACATACGAGAAATGATCAAATAAATGAATAATAAGAAGTGGAAGGATTGAAAAAAAACAGTTTAAGCAAAGTTGAGCTATTTTAAGTGGACTACTCACCTCATCTCGGCATTGTTTTTGACACATTTGACAATACCATCTAAGTTTTTGCAGACCTTTGGATTTTATCCGGTTGCTTATCGCCTTGGGTGAGAGAAAATCGGCTTTCCCCATTTTGGCCCGATGGATCTCTTTAAAAAACTAACTTTTAACCAAATAAACCAGAGGGTTGTAAACGTAAACACTGCTGGTCAGATAACTTCCGAGTGTTTGCGTCATAACGAGGCGACAATTGTGATATGTCGTTCGCGAACGAAACGTCTCCAAGAGCCGCGTTGTCATGTATACAGTTTTTTTCCCCTTGTCATTGGTCAAAGGGCATTTTTAAGGGGTTCTGTATTGTTGGCTTTCTTTTTTTTCTTTATTTCCTAGCTTTTTATTCCCCCCCCCCTGTTATTCTCTTTTTCCTCCCGTTGTTGCATTATCCCTGTTTTTCCTCTTCTTTTATTTGTTTTCTTCTTTCTTTTCCTTTTCCCAACTTTTTACTTTTTATTGCTTTTCTCTGTCAATTCATTTTTTCATTTTTGTTTCTTTCCCTCTAGCTTTGTACTTCCATGTTTCCCCCCCTCTCTCTCCCCTCTCTCTTTCTCTCTCTCTCTCTCTTCTTTTTTATTTTTCCTTTGTTCCCTTTTCTCTTCTTTTCTATTTTTATTTTTCTCCCTTTTCTCTAGCTTTTACTTATTTTTGTTTCTGTTTTTCCTTGAGTTCTTTTTTCTCTCTTTTCTCCTTTTTTTTCTTTAATTTTCTTCCTCTTTTGTGTCTTTTTACTAGCTTGTTACCTTCCTTTAAGTATTTTTCTCACCTTTTTTCTTCAAAACTTTTTGCTTTTCTTCCGCTTTTGTATTTTATGTTTTCCTTTTGTTTATTTTTTTCTAACAGTTGTCTTCTTTTTCGTTTCACTTGTTTTCTCCGTTTTCCAGTTTTTTTCTACATTTATTTTCCTTCTTTTGTATTTTTCCTAGCTTTTTACCTCTTTTTTCTACTCCCCTTCTTTTTCTCTATTTTTGCTTTTGTCATTTAATTTGTTTCTTTTTTTGTCTTTTCGTTTCTTTTATTTACATTTTTGTCTTTTTTTTCTTTTCTTGAAATTAATTTCTCACTTTTTAAGGCATTTTGTGCATACTGTTACATATTGGATAGTCATGTATATGAATTAAAACAATATGAAGAACCGTTTGGGAGTCGAAAGAGTCGGCTCTTTTTAAGAGCCGAGCCGAAAAAGCCACTCTCTAAAAAAGAAGGAATTCCCAACTCTACGCGGCACACGGTGAGGACAAGCTACTTATTCTCTGGCAGCATAAAGCATAGAAGGCTTTGCGCTCTCTACCGGTTCGTAGAAGTAAGTGCACTGATTCATTTTCTAATGATTTATTTTTGCTTAACACAAGGGAAGAAATATGTATTTTAGTGAAGCAGTATCGAATGAGTTAAATGTATTCACAATGTTAAAAAAAGTCACAGTTGTAGCAACGATCCCTAATGGACGATAATGGTAGAATATTAAGTTACTTACATTTTTAAACGCAATCAGACTTCAACCCATCCTAATCTGAATTTACCCAATTGGTGAATGTCATCCCAAAGAATTATATCTCTATTACAGCTGAAATTCTGAAATATCAACAAATAAACCCCCAAATAACTCTTATATAGCGGATGCCAATTCTGGATAGTAACTGTAATAGTAACTCCATAAGACAATTCTTTAGAAAAATTACATTTCCTGAGGAAAAAAACAAACAAAAATAGTATTCATTATCAATTTGATGACAATGTGATGAATCGACCGAGAACTAAGTATTTAAAATTATGAATAATATTTAGCCATCATCATAATGATTACAATCACGTTTTCGAAATGAAGATAGTCTTTTCGCTTTGCAACATTTATATTGAAACAACGGACCTTATGATTAAGGGCTATACAAATAAAAATGACTTGACTTGACTTGACTTGACCTTATGTTCACCTCATGTGCAATTATACTAAAGTTCTGGCAATATATTCAGCTCTGGATCAGTCCTCTCATCTGCAGTTTTCCTCCCACCTTATCCAGAGATTATATTACATTTGGATTTATCATACAAAACAAGAACGATGAAAGAGCATTACGTCTAATTTTATATAAAACAATAAATTTATTCCCCCCCCCCAAAAAAAAATATACACTTATATATATATATATATATATATATATATATATATATATATATATATATATATATATATATATATATATATATATATATATATATATATATATATAATGTAAACCATCTTTTTAAATGTTGTCAACAGATTTAATTTTGTTAAATCTTCAAATATGATAGACATTCCCAATGTGCAAGCGATGCTGAATATGATACACTTAAAAATCTCCCCCTTGCATTGAATTAAATATATCATAATTATTGTTTTTCTTTTTACTTTATTCATTTTATTTACGTTTTCTATGTATTTCTGAACCCTTAAAATTGTTAACTTTGTAATGTTGTTTGACTGTTTCATGCCAATTTTGGTAGTAATGTTTAGAATTAGAATTAGAATTAGAATTGTCTTTATTGTCATGGACATCAACGTTGTGAAACATAGTATGCCACAAGATTAGATATGGCGCTCCAGGGTAAAACATTTAATATCTATCTATTTATCTACCTTGGTCATATCCCTCAAGATGGGTGACTGCCAGCAAGACAAACACATACAATAACAAAGAAAATTAAAAAGGGAAAAAGTAGCAAAAAACACACACAAAGATTTTTGGACCATGGCCAACCCAAATGCCCAAACACCCAAACAAGTTAAGCACCTCGACACCCAAGTTGGTCATGCTTTCGTCCCTCCAGGTGAAACGGGACACAAGAAAGCGGCCAAGTCACTTGGGTCAGGGTGACACAACACCCTTCTGTTCAACAGCAGGGCCCGACAGCTTTTACTGGTTTACCCTTGCCGCATCATACGGGTGCCCTGCCCATCCCTCAGAACACGTCTAAACATCCCACTATCCTTTAACAACACCTCTCCACTCATTCATATCACCAACAAGAGCTCTAGCATCCACTATATTTAGACCTCTTTCCTGCAGTGCACTCATAACACCATCCATCCACGTCAATCGCGGCATTCCTCTTGGTCTCCTTCCATTTACTTCTGCTCTGTAGATCCTCTTCAACATTCGCTCCTCATCCATCCTCTCCATGTGTCCAAACCAATCAAGTACTCTCTTATCCACACGCTTGCTCTGTTCCACTACTACTCCAGTTCTATCTCTCACAATTTCAATTCTCAATCTATCCAATCTTGTCACTCCTAACATACTCCTCAAACACTTCATCTCAAACATTTTTTATTTCCTTCTCTCAGACTTAAAAAAGCAAATAGATAAAACACTATTGTTAGTGATAATGCAATGTTCAATCAAAAATCGTTTAGAAAGGTGTAGCACCATTTCACAGAATCCAATCAAAATATTCCTGAACAACACAGAATATTGGGTGTGAATGAGCGAGTGAGTTGTCTGTCTCTGTGTGCCCTGCGACTGTGTGGCAACCATTTCAGGGTGTCCCCTGCCCACTGCCCGAGGATGGCTGGGATGGGCTCCAGCACCCCCGCGACTCTACTGAGGATAAGCGGTGCAGATAAATGGATGGATGGATGGAACACGGAATACACTTTGTAATCACTCGTTGTGTTTACCCAATCATATCTACAATAAATATTGGATACATGAATCTTCTGGATATAGTTGTAACACGAGTAGTGTTATAAAATGGACAGTTGTAACAGTCAAAGTCTGTCTGACTTATTGATGCCACTGATATGGTATACTCTCCTTTCCATTTTGACCACACACAAGATGTTTGAAGACGGAGTCTCAATTTTATGGTCAAAACACACACATTTAGGTAAATTTTCAAACATTTTATGTCACAGTTTTTTTTTTGTTTCATGTCAAATATGCTAAAGATTGACAAATTTCTGGCACCGGCCTGTAATGTCCTTATTGTTGGCTTCAGTCATGTGTTTTTATTCATTCTATCTAACAACCACATAGTCAAATCAAGTCCTATTTTATCTGTATAGCCCTGTTAAACAAATATGGAAAAATTAAATGTAAGCAATTTGCCTTGGGAGGCTGCACCTCAGGCATTGGGTTATACATTTGCCACAACTGTCCGACTCTCATCAGCAATGCTGTCCATACAAAAGGATAAATATGACACCATCTCTTTGTTCTATTCCATGCTCTTCCTGTTATATATTTCTATTACCTAAAGACGTCTTTAAATATTGGACTATCTGAAGCTGATTTGTAATAATAAATCTCACTAAAAATAAAAGTCACACCTCCGCAGGTTCGAGAGCGTTCTCCATCCGGGCACCGGTGCTGTGGAATGCTCTTCCCCCTGAGATCCGATCTCCAACCTCAGTGGAAATGTTTAAATCTAAGCTTAAAACACACTTCTACTCTAAAGCATATAAATAACCTATACTTTTTGTGGACAATATCTTTGTATTATTTGTAATTGCAACATCCTTTGCCTGGTAATTCTGAAAGGGGGATACCACATGTGCGGCCCTTCTGAAGGTTTCTTCATTTTCCTCATGTTGAGGTTTTTGAGTTTTTCCTTGACCTCATGTTGTTACCAGATCAGGGGATGGTGTAATAATAGTCTGAAATAATAGTCTGTGCAATAACCTGTGCAGCCCTTTGAGACTCTTTGTGATTAAGGGCTATACAAATAAAAATGACTTGACTTGACCTTCTTTAATTGTATTGTCCAGAGGGAAGGGGTCCTTTGGCTGCCTGTTGTCTGAGACCAGGATTTCCCTGGAGTATTCTATGACCTTCAAAACAACATCACAATACAATGACACAGTTTAAAACTTGGCTCTTTTGAATAACATTTATGCATTGCAAAAATAAAACTCCACAATGGTTCAGTGGTTTACCATTGTGGAGTTATATTTTGTGCTGATGATGTCTGTGGATTGTTGAGGTTTTTGAGTTTTTCCTTACCCTTATGTAGGTTTTGGATCAGGGGGTGGTGTACTAATAGTCTGTGGTCTGTGCAGCCCTTTGAGACTTTTTGTGAAAAGGGCTTTACAAATAAACATGACTTGACTTGACTTGACACTGTTACAACTGTCCACTGGCAGTTTTACAACAGGTTACTGGGTATAGTTGCAACACTGTCACAGACTTTTGGAGCTACTTAGCACTTTAGCATTGATGTGTACTTGAAAAACACAAATTAGGGAACCATGTATACATGTCTGAGAGGACTAGCACAAAATATCATAGAATGGGGAGGGGGAAAAGCAAAATGTGATACAACTCTACCCGCTCTTCCCCAATCCAATTTCATGTAAACAATGCGTTGAATTCGATTTAAAACAAGTACCATTGTTTTCCACACGATGTCTACAGCGAGCACCTTAAAACATTTTACATTTCTGGTGACGTTTGGAGATTTTGGACACACGGAAGACAAATGATCTAAAATATGTTTTTGTATTTGAAATATGTATTTCATGAAGAAGTGAACTTAAGGGCAAACGAGAGCAAATTCAGATATCTTCGTAACATTGTGCTTCATTCCTGCAAGCTTCTATATTTGTACCGTGACTAAACGAATGAAAGAGGCCAAATTGAGGTCACACGTCTTGTAGCCTGCAGACAATCCTTCCATTCAACGACTCTTCTCTCCTACCGAGTATCCCTTCATCATTATTTAATTCCTGTCATCATTCCTCTTAATCAATTATTTAAAATCTTAATAATAGAAAACGTCAGTTCATCTTAAACTTTGACAAATTACCTTTTCTTTCTTTTTTGCAGATCTTCTAATCGGAAATCCTAGTCAATGATTGTAGCAAAATATCAAAACTGCTGCTTTGCTCTCAAAAATGAGATTTGTTGGGATTATTTAAGGTCCACTTCTTCTTGCTTTGACTTTGTTTACCTCTGTTTTCCCAGTGGTGGACCGCCAAGGCTTGCAAGACCTTCTCTGTAGGCCTAAACAATTTCTATTCATGTGATGTTGATTACTAAGTAATTTTGAATGGTTAGATTCCTTGAATCGCTTCTGGATAAGCCGCTTCAAGATATGTGCTTTCATTTTATAAATTTAACCAAACACATTTCAGCCATTAGTTGTTGCTAGCCTCAGAAATTTACCTGGAGGCCTTCACAAATGATTCTGAAGGCCGTGTACTGGAAATCAGTCTTCGAGAAAGCTTTATGTTTAGCCCATCAGATTCAGAGTTGGCCGCTGAATGTCTGTTAGCGGGCTTTTGGTAACGAGTTTGGCAAACTACGACTGGCTAGAAGGCAGTAGTCCAAGAAAGCGATAGCACCAACAGCCTTTAAACTTGAACAGAACAAGTTGCTCAAGGAAATACACTGTTGTGTTGATTTAAAAGAAAAAGTCGGACAACTCCAAAGCCAGTGAGCCTTTTGCAAGCAGGAAAAGGTTTTGTCCACCATTTTCAGCTTAGAGTTAAGATCTTAAGCCCGAGCCCAAGCCAGACCTGATCTGAATTTTGGGCTGGTCAGGCGTAAACGAGGACGAGTGATTTCTAGTGATGTAGGTTTGTAGTCTAATTACAACGCTGATGAAGCATCTGTGAGGACGACAGTATATGCTACTGCGCATGTACAAAATAAAAGGAAATTATTCTCTGACTCCACAAGCGGTGTGTTGGTGTGTCTGTCAAAGAACATGTGTTTTGCGCCGGGGCTAGACAAATCCAAGGTAGGATGTTTACGCATTATTACGTAATGGGGGCCAAGCAATGAACCCTGCGGAACACCACAGGTATGCATTTTCCTCATGTTGAGGTTTTTGAGTTTTTCCTTGCCCTCATGTTGGTTCCAGATCAGGGGATGGTGTAATAATAGTCTGAAAAAATAGTCTGTGTAAAAACCTGTGAAGCCCTTTGAGACTCTTTGTGATTAAGGGCTATACAAATAAAAATGACTTGACTTGACTTTACTGGTAGTCAGACACGATATAGGCCCAGTACCATGTCTAGCCAGCAGTTTAGTCAGATGTTATTTGATTATGACCATAGAAAACATCTGCTGTGGGAAACCAGATTCCTCGCATACCTGGAGTTGCGTTTCTGTCGGCAACAATCAAAACCGAGCCACAGGTGGGTTATGAGGAGGACGTCAATGTTGAGCAAGCGCTGACATCGCCAAGAAGGCACAGGCATATGCTGAACTGGTGCAAGACCCAGACAATAAAAGTTTGTCTCTAGTCATGAGTGAGGCGGCGAGCGACGGATGGAAGGCACTGACAATTCTACATAGACATAACGCAGGCAAGGAGAAGCCGCATGTTACAAGTTTGTTCTGCGAACTTGCATCCCTCAAAATTAGAAGCAACGAGACTGTCACTGAGTATATTGTTCATGCAGGGACAATATTCGCTTCCATGTCGGGGACAACATATTAGTGACGGGTTGCAACTTGCGATGCTAGTAAAGAGTTTACCAGACTTATTTAAACCATTTATGGTATATGTCACTCAGACGAGTGATTACCTAACCTTCAGTGACTTGAGGGAAAAGTTGAGGAGCTATAAAAACACTAAACAATACAAGCAGATTGATCTGACCCAGGACAACGTAATGCAAGCCGCGAGGACAGACAATTACCAGCCACAGGGACAAGGAAGAGGCTGGAGACCTGAGTCAGCCAACGTAAATGTTGGAGATTTCATCAGAGGGTACGCATTTCTAGGACGTGTCCTTACAACCCTAAAGAGAGGAGACGAGACTGCAAGAGTGATGTGCCGCGCCAGGGAAGACAGCAGGACTTCATGGCGCGTGCAACGGGATAAGTGCACAAACGAGAGCCAAAGACAAGTATGGGCCAACGCGAGGTAAGAATCAGACGACGAAGACTGGACTGAGTGCACTGATAGCAGGTCGTTTTGCTTTAAGTTGATTGATGGCGGTAGTGTTAAGTGTACGGTTAACACTAAAGGTCTAATGGTCTGTGGTGCGACATCGCACATCATAAGTGACTATAAGAAGTTTAAGACCATGCATAAAGCTTTCAAACCAGTGTAGCGCGTCATTGAACTAGCTGGCACAAGGGTTACCGGGGTTGCAAAAGACAGAGGGGAAGCAGAGATCTCACTTGTGGACAGTAAGGAATCACAAGGTGAAAGCAGTACTGAAAAAGACCTTGTATTTACCAACTTTTCCACAAGTCATTTTTTTCAGTAAGGGCAGCTACATGCACCAGGGCAGAATTGCATTTCAAACAAGGTGGCAACTGGATGGGTGTTAATGATGCTACAAGGGTTTACACAAAGGTTAGTGATAAATTGTTTTATCTGCCCACACACAGTAAGTGATGAAAACAATGACAAGTTAAAGGGTTTTTCATGATATCCAAACATAGCACAGAATATTTGGTCACTGAAATTTTGAGGGCGACATGGCAGGTGAGTGGTTAGCGCATCCATAGCACAGTTCTGAGGTCTTGGTTTCAAATCCAGCTGCCAGCCTTCCTGTGCGGAGTTTCCATGTTCTTCCCGTCTCCTCTGGGGCACTCCGGTTTCACACATTCCAAAAACATGCATGTCAGGTTAATTGGCTGGTCCAAATTGTCCCTAGGTGTGAATGAGCAAGTGATTTGTCTGTCTCTGTGTGCCCTGCGACTGGCCGGCAACCAGTTCAGGGTGTCCCCTGCCCACTGCCCGAAGATAGCTGGGATGGGCTCCACTACTGAGGAAAAGCGGTACCATTAATGGATTGTTGGTTGAAGGGATGAAAAATCAAAGGATAATGTGAGAAATCTGTACATTTTTACATTTGTATAGAATATATGTCTGGCAACAAGGAATAAAAGGGCTCATAGAAAAGCAACAGAGATATTGACACAAGTTCTCACCAACCGAGGTGGGCCTATGGACCCAACTGACAGAGACAAGTACAGTTACACACTAGCTTTTCCAGATGACTTTAGTGGAATGACCTGGACCTATTTATTAATGACAAAGAGTGACAAACCGAGAGCTACAGAAAAATTCCTAACCAAAATAGCCCCAAATAGGAGAGTCAAGTGTATACAGTCAGACAATTTCACAGAAAACACCAGGGAAAAATTCCAAAATCGGCTTAGGGAGAACAGGATTAGTCACCAGACTAGCGCTCTTTATTCACCACATCAATGGCACAGCAGAAAGACAGTAGGGAATGTTATGTGACATCAGCGGGTGTAGGCTAATTCAGAGCAAATTGGCCAAAACATGTTGAGGGTTTGCAACGCAAACAACTGCACAGATATGCAAACCGTGTTATTGCGAAAGGTTAGGGCAAAAGCTATATGGAGCTTTCACAGGGAAAACCACAAATAGTTCTTACATGACGGTATTTGGTGCAGAGTGTTATGTCTATAAGCAGGACAAAAATAATCTGGATCCAAGGTGTGCTAAGGGTATTATTATTGATTATGATAAATATAGTCCTGCATATAACGTAGACTTCCCACAGACTGGAAGAATATCAAAGCACGGGCAAGTCAGGCCCATATTGAATGGTTTTTACTGTTAAAGAGAGCCTCTACGGACCTGAGATGTTTAAAGCCTGATATGTATCAAAAGGGTACAGACAGGTAAAAGCCATAGATTACAAGGAGATCTCCTTGACTGATAGCATGACCTCAGTGGGGATCCTATGCAAATAGCTGCGTAAAATGAGTTTCGGCTTAACCAAATGGATGTCAAAATGGCATATTTTCACTCTCCCATAGAATGTGAGGTTTACATAGAAAAACCAGAGGGTTTTGAAGTAGTCGGACACCAAAGAGCATCTAGTTTGTAATCCGAACAAATCTTTGTATGGTTTGAACACGCTACTATTGATCACTTGGGGCAATGGTTTTAAACAGAATGAAGCAGATGATTGTGTCTATGGAGAGCAGGCTAATGGTGAAAGGTGATCTTGATAATTTGGGTGGATAATCTGCTTTTTGCAGCCAGCAGCAATAACCCGATAAGAGAGGTAATGTTAATATTGGTGAAGAGGTTTAACATAAATGATCTTAGGGAGCTCCAAAACTTCATGGGCATTCATTTTACATAACACGGGGGTGGGATTACGATGAGTCAGAAAAGACACACTGATAAGGTTCTCAAAAGCCCTTGTGGGCAAAAGCTTGAACTTGATGGAGAAGTTGAAATTGCGGATTCAAGAGGCTACAGGGAGATAGTGGGTAGTCTGATCTGCATAATGACCTCCACAAGACAAGATCTTAGCTGAGTAGTCAGTAAATTGTCGCAGCACCTGGCCCAGCCGAAATAACAACATTTGGAGCGCAGCAAAGCAGGTGAGGGACACGAGTGAGTTTGAGCTAGCTACCAACAAAGGTATCAGAATATTATACTAGAAGGTTATAGTGATGCTGCTTTAACGTAACCAAAAATAGTCCAGTTATATCCCGGAAAACCAGAAAACAGCCTCCAACCTCTATCAACTCGCTAGGCCGAATACGTGGCTTCAAGAAAACATGTATCTAGTTTAATTACTTCATGTTCTAGATATGTAAACACAGCACACACCAGTTTTGATATATGAAGATAATGAGGGTACTATTGAACTGTCTAAAAACCCAATGTGTAGGCAAAAAGTAAACACAAAGATGTAAAATATCGTTTTGTACTGTCTGCACAAGTTGATGGTCAAGTTACAATCCAGTATTGTCCCACTGAAGACATGGTGGAGGATATGCTCACAAAGCCACACACAAAACCAAAATATGAAATGTTTAACTGTTATCTATTTGGGAAGATCTAGGTGACCAAAGAGTGATATTGACATGCACATGATTGTAATTATTGTTCATTTTGACACTGCTGTAAAATGAGCCTACGTGGGGGTGTTGGACATCATATTTTTGGTGACGTATGTTTGCAGTCTCATTTTGATGCTAATTAACCACATGTGAGGATGACTGCATATCATGCCACTTGACATGTGCAAAACAAAAGGAAACCATTTTCCGACTCCATGAGCAGTATCTTGGTGTCAAAGAACACGTCTTTTGCACCGAGGCTAGACAAATACAATGTTGGGTGGCTAATGGTAGTTAGACACAATGATTACGTCCGGGTCAGGCCAAGCTTTTCTCTTGCTGAAATATTTTTTTTATCCACCCATCATTGTACCGCTTTATCTTTGTTTATTTTGTCTTGCTTAACTTTTCGTTATAAAAGACAGGCTTTACATGTTGCATGGGGATTTTTGCGTTGACCCCCCATTCTAAGCCACACGCAGTCTGCATTTCTGGCTCCCTGTTTAACGCGTCTGACCCAGAGAACCAGGCGTGTGGCAGAGGTCGGCCAAAATCACCGCCACTCCACCCAAGATCTCACAAATAAAAAAGGAAATTTAACTTCAAAGAGCCTCCTAACAGAGCCGATCCGTTCGCAAACGACACATCACGAATTTAGACTGGAGCCGAAGGCCTAGGTGTAAACTGCATTGCCTGCCATTTTGTTCCCCTCCATATTTTTTTGATCATTTCAATTTTTGTAAAATAATAATGTTGTTGTTAAGCCAATCTTGTTTTACTCACTTCGGCTCTAATCCGGATCGTCTCGGTCACTGATAACAAACAACGTCATTGTAGATAGCTAATGAACTTGAAATCCTGCTCTGCTACGTATAATATGCAACACTAAATTTTCTGCAAGTGGGGAAAGACCCTAGACAGATGATAAAAATATTGTAAAATAAACTTGTTTGCACAAATTATCTTAATTTTTACACCAAACATTATTTTATGCTCCGAGTAAATAGATGCCACGTTGCGTTTGTAAGGTTTATTATCGCTTAATAGGGATATTTACAATGAATAATCAGGGGAGCAATTGGCTGAGGTTGACAGGCAGTGTTCCCTCTAAGCTGCGCGCGTGCGCAATTGCGCACCGCTCGCACATTCTCAGCGCACAAGAAAATCTAGCCAGAGCACAAAAATGAGGGCTCAAAATTACTAATTAAGAAGCGATTTAAGTCAAAGTTACAGTGCATGAAGGTAAAAAATATACGGGTTCCCCTGACGTTGTGTCCTAAATGCGGTATTTTGAAGTCGTAGAACAAAGTTGAGTAAAGTTAGTAGAGTTTGTCGAGAACTGGCTTCTTCGGCTCGGCTCACTAAAAGGAATCGGCTCTTTTGGGTCCTAAACGGCTCTTCAGGTTGTTTTTGCTTCTTTAATCCCAACATGACCAAATATTATGTAAAATTATGCACAAAATGACTTGAAGGAAGGGGGGAATAGAATAAAAAAGAAAAAAATACCAAAATGAAAAAGTTGTGAAAAGCTGAAAAAAAAGAAACAAAAGGAAGAGAAAAAAGAAGGAAAAATTTAGAAAAAAGCGGGAAAAAAGAAAAGAAAGAAATGTAGGAAAAAAGTAAATAGAGAACAAAAAGAAAAAAGTAACAGCTCGGAAAAAAATAACACAATGAGATTTTTTTTAAAGGAATTTAAAAAAAAGTAGAAAAAAAACACGGAAAAAAGAAGAAAAAGTTTGTGTTGCATTCAAATATTTTCCAATTATATCAAGTGAATCTTGTTGCCAACATTGTACTTCCACTAAAAAATGTGATTAAGTACAGTTATGTCTTGTACAACCGACTAAATAAGCCCCCAAAAATGTTAATATTATGCCACAAAATATATCAGGAAATAAAAAGAAATGTATATCTTGTGAAAGAATTGTAAGAACAAACGACGTTTGTAGGCCGTACAAGCTTTGCAATAGTACACGAGTCAATTCATTCAAAAGAGAAAAATAATTTTGCATTGCCGGAAACTCAGCAAAATGTAACTTGATGTTTGGACATGTTTGATAATTAATTATCTTGCCTCACTTGGGATTATGGTTGCTCACTGTTGTTTCAAGCGTTGCTCACCGAGTTTGTGTGAACGCTCAGACCTGTAAGGAAAATTACAGGGAGAATTGTTGACAGGTAACTTACTCGTCTTTGCCTCTACTGCATAATACAGTGACATCAAGCTCAAATGTAACTCACTGTCCCTTTAAGAAATACTAAGGTAAAAAAAGTAAGGTGCAGGTGACCACGGTACACTGCGCATGCGCACCGTTGTCATCATTTGCTGCTCCTTAAACCGCATTTGCGTCACTTCTGCCAAGACCACCCCTCACCCCAGGACCACCCTGAGCGCAAGACTCCATTTAGTCTAAAATTCTAGAGGGATGGAGTAGACGAGGGAGGGGGGGGGGGGGTCGAGCGACATACACTGGGGGAGGGAGAGGAGAGAGAAAGAGAGAGAAAGAGAGAGAGAGAGAGAGGGTGGGGGTCTCGCGTGCCGAAGAAGGGGCGAGGGAGAAGAGTGAGTGCACACAGAGGTGGATCTCCTCCACAAAGCTAAAGCTAACGAGCTAACATGTTGTTGCCGCTGCTGGTGCTGTGTGTCTGCTAGCGGGCCGCCCTGGACTCCCTATCCGCCCTACGGTGCATCATGCCCGGATGGAAGAAGAACATC
Source organism: Urocampus carinirostris (assembly GCF_059441175.1). NCBI lineage: Eukaryota > Metazoa > Chordata > Actinopteri > Syngnathiformes > Syngnathidae > Urocampus > Urocampus carinirostris. The sequence continues at coordinate 21,985,892 of NC_142359.1, forward strand.
CCGGCCTGTCTGCAAGCGGACCAGGAAGGAGGTAAAGAGCCAGCGGCGCCGCCGCCGCCGCCGCCGAAACCTCTCCCCCTTTCGCTTACTCCTTGCCTGCGCGTGCGCGCGCGAGAGCGTTTGCTGCCTTGTGTTTGCCGGCTTTTGACTCGCACGCGTAAAAGTTTAAAATGAACGTGCGCGTGCGACGCATTCTGCGTGCCGGCTGGTCTTGACGTGGGATCGTGCGCTGACGTGATGTTACGTCCTTCGAGGTGACGTCAGGTACAAAAATGGTGCTTCGCGGTACGTTACGGCACGCTACAGTACGTTACTGTGTGGCACGTTACGGTACGTTACGTCGAGTCAGCAGGTTAAGCTAGCAGTTTATCTTAGCTAGCAGGCCCAGTGGCCCACCCACCTGCTGACCCGCCGGCTGTTACCCTCCTGCGTGGCCGGGACAGGGGTATTAAAAGCGGGCCGGAAAGCGCCAGTACATTACCCCCTCCACCTCCCCAACACTCACACATGCACACATTACTCTGGTTGTGAGTGTTACACATTGACATTTTATCGTCTGGAAGCAATGGACCAACATAAATCCGGCTGTTTAGTCAAAGTGACTTGAATAGGTCATTAAATCACTAAAATGGATGTCATTTTTCGTTTCTTGTTCTTAAAGATCTTCTACAGTAAATAGGGATGTTTGATCCATTTTTTTTGCCTACTGATACCCAAATCACAAGTAGTCATCAATACCTATACCACATACAATTTAGCGAATAAAATTCCATACGTGCCAACCTGTCAATTATTTATGTTTCCCTTTCCCCTTATTAAGCGATCATAAACAGAACACGGAGCATATTTTTTCACAGCAGTTCAGACTACATACAATACTGCAACAATATTAGCAACTGACAATGACGTTGTCATCGGCTACAGTGACCGAGACAATCCGAATTAAAGTGGAAATGGGCAAGACTAGATGGGTTGAACAGGAAAAAAAGCGAGTTTTCCAAAATGTTTTCTACAAAATAATTGTTACATGGCGCACACAATTTGAAGTAGTCACCAATGTGTAATATTTGACCAATAAATGGCACTGTATCTGTCTGTTGCGAGCGAGGGCCAGTGCCACAGAGCACAGTGTAGTGGCATCCTGCTGGACAAACATGGCGGTGACCAAAGTAGGGATTCCACTGTGTAAAAGCAATCCAATCTTATATAGATTGAGAAATGAAATTGTGAGAGCTAGAACTGGAGTAGTAGTTGAACTGAGCAAGCATGTGGATAAGAGAGTACTGGGTTGGTTTGGACACATGGAGTGGATGGATGAGGAGCGAATGTTGAAGAGGATCTACAGAGCAGAAGTCAATGGAAGGAGACCAAGAGGAAGGCCGCAATTGACGTGGTTGGATGGTGTTATGAGTGCACTGGAGGAAAGAGGCATAAATAAAGTGGAAGCTAGAGCTCTTGTTGGTGATAGGAATGAGTGGAGAGGTGTTGTGAAAAGGATAGTGGGATGTTTGACGCGTTTCTAAGGTATAAGGTACCTATATTATGCGGCAGGGGTAAACCAGTGAAATCTGTCAAGCCCTGCTGTTGAACAGAAGAGTGTGTTGTGTCAACCTGACCCAAGTGACTTGGCCTCTTTTCTTGTGTCCCGTTTCATCTGGAGGGACGAAAGCATGACCAACTTGAGTGCCGAGGTGCTTAACTGCTTGTTTGGGTGTTTGTTTGGGTGTTTGGGCATTTAGGTTGCCCATGGTCCAAACATTTTTGTGTGTGGTTTTTGCTACTTTCCCCCTTTTTTTTCAAATTTTCTTTGTTTTTGTATGTGTTTGTCTTGCTGTCGGTCATCCCTCTTGAGGAATATGACCAGGGTAGATAGAGATAGATAGAAAAGCAATACAATTTTTTTTACCTATGATTTTTTTCATAAAAAATAATATTGCCGTGATAGTTCAAGTATTCTTTGCCTATTATTCAAATCAATATTGTTTTTGAGACTTCTTGTTGTTAAGTGCAAACAAACTTATTGACTTGACTTGATTTTATGGAATAAAAGTTTTTCGTGGAAGGCTCTAAATATTACACATTTTCCATTTAATAAAGTACTGGGAAAACATCTAAGTTGAATGATATGCGATCTCCGTCACTCCTCCTGCAAGATAAGACAGGTTTATCAAATAAACCATTTTTTTTAAATATCCCGTAAAAAAAATGGTTATATAACATTTGGCGAACACAATTTAAAATGGTCAAAAATAACGTATAAAATACAGTGATAAACGTTTAAATGGGCAGGTATAAAATTCCCTTCTCTCTTCAATAAACAATTGACATTTTTAAATACTGAAATGATATTGTTCATTTATGTTGCATTTATTTCATGGCAATTTAACATCCCTTTCATTCCAGGTTTCTGATTGGTAAGTGACAAATGGATAATAGCTGATGCTGGTATCGGCTACCACAACGATACATTGCCAATCAAGAATTGTAAATGTCCTCAAAAGTATTAATGTTAATCGCTTCATGGACTGAAATATTTTAATACATCATATTGTCTGTCACCTTCCACTGAGTCTGCTATTTTCATTTTCACAAATGTCCCACATCAGTGGAATGGTTTCTTTTTCTGCATCTGTGTTTAAAAATAACACTCCTGCAAGAATGGACAAAAATAGACACGAGAGGGAATTACTAGAAAGGAAAAGACTTGGAAATTTCTAATGTGCTCATTAAAATATTAACGTGACAGTAAAACGATATAACTGCACTATACCTAGTACTGACTTAAATGTACTTGACTTGCATGTATACATACCGTGGTTGCAATGTTTATGTATATAATATATGTTACATTGACTTAGATGACTACACACATAATTATAATTGATTGATTAACATTCATGTACATTACGAATCTTACTATTTGTACTTACATATTATGTGCATTGTAGATGTGTTGTTATCATTAATAGAACTTTCTTACAGTTTTTTATGACATCTCACAACACTTTTAGAATACACACACAGTAACACTGTGTCCTTTAAGAGGCAGTGATGTCACAACTCAGCTCATCCTTGTCCTCTGGATGAGTCAAGCCAACCTGCGTGCGTGTGCGTGTCCGTGAATCTTTTTCTTGAGTGACACATTTTCTAAGAAAGCATGCGAATCGTCGCTTACGTCACCTTTGTGGGTCACAATAAAATGCTGGTGTGTGTATGCTAGTGTAACTACTTCATCCGTCGTTACAATGTAAGAAAAACTAAGCAAAAAAAATGAAAACTATTTTTTATGAGAGGTCTTTTGAGAAATAAAACACACTTGCTCTCACATGTAACATCGTACTATCACACATGCACAACTAACTAAATAACTATCATACAGACGCAGTCATACCAATGCCCAAACATTACCATACTCTCTCATACACACTACTATATTCCCCCAAAAGTACTATTATACTCTCATACACACACTACTATACTTTCTCATACACACTGATATATTCTTTTACACATACAATTATACTCTCATACACACACTACTTTACTCTCTTCATCCGTACTACTATAAACTGTCACACACACGATTATACTCTCTCAAACATGATACTTATGTCCCCCACTCAGACTGGTAAAGATCACGCAGTCCATTACACTCCATCACACCATTAAAATTTATATTACTATTGGGGTTTTTTTCCACCAAGTGTAATGATCACCTCACCTCTCAGCGTTGTTTTATATGTTGTACAGTTTGACGTCAAACTGGGTTTGCTCCCAGTAAAGAAGTATGTGTGAGAGAGTATAGTGGTTTAAACGAGAGTACAGCAGAATGTGTGTGGCAGCATTGTATTATGTGTAGTAATATGTGTGAGAGAGTATAGTTGTGTGTTTTGGAGTATAGTAATATGTGCAAAAAAGTATAGTTGCGTGTGTTTGAGAGTAGAGTAATATGTGTGAGAGAGTATAGTACTGTGCTTGTCAGAGAGAAAATAGTAGTTTGTGTGTATGATAGTATAGTGGTGTGTGTATGAAAGCATAGTGATGTGTCTAATAGAGTATAGTACTGTGTGTGTGTTTGTGTATGAGAGTATAGTAGTGTGTGTATGAGAGCATATTGATATGTGTGAAAGAAAATAGTAAGAGTGTGAGTGAGAGTATAGTATGATGTGTGAGAGAGTATACTAGTATCTATGAGAGAGTATAGTAGTGTTTTTGCACGGGTATGACTGTGTCTATATGAGACCTTAGTTGTGCATGTGTGAGAGTATGATGTTTCCTGTGAGACCAAGTTTGATTTCCTTCTTAAACTGCCTTTCATAGTTTTTGCCTTTTTAGTGCAACATTTGTTCTTAATTTGTTGCGCTGGCACTTAAACACACACATGCACATTCATCCCTGGGCAGCTCCAGGTGGAGCACCGAGCTGCTGGCATCAGACAAACATCATGTCATTTTCTGCTTGATTTCACCCAGCATGCATGCGCGCCAACACACACTAATGTGTGTTTAAGTGTGTAAAGGTGCCCCTGTTTGACTTAGCAGCTTTCATTGAGAAGTTGCTGCACTTGCTCTTTGTGCGTGCGTGTGCACGTGCATTTAAAATCAAGGTCAGTTACTCAGGCATCTTTCTAATACTAGACTAGATCTGACTTGAGTAGAAAATACAGGAGAAATTGATAGTAAACCTCACCCCAAGACCTTTTGAGAATATTTTCTAAATCAGGGGGCACCAGGTAGCCTCCTAAGATCAGCTGAGTACCTGTGGACAGGCTCTGAAAATAGCTCACCAGTACATTTGATTTCTAACTGACATGATGTTTAACGTGTCGCCTTAATATTTAATAATTAAAACCTGGTAATAACATAGTGACAACATGGCAATAATATAAGAAAATGTATATCAAAATGGTAGCTCTTCGCGCCATTCAGTAACGAAAAGTAGCTTTCAGCTTTAAAAGGGTTCATAACCCCTGTTCTAAATGTTTTCGTATATTCTGAAAAAAGTAAAAAAAAAAGGTTTAGACCCAAGTTGTCCAATGGCAGAAAAGTTAAAGGTTGTAAAAACACTTTGATTTGCTTTTCTCACCTTAGTTCATCAAGCATACTAAAATCTGCATTTATTTATTTGAACAGAAACCCAAATACCCTCTACCAGGTTGATTTTAAATGTTTTTAAGTTTTTCTTTGATATACAAAAAAGAAAAAAATGTCTGTTTATTTGAATATTTTTAAATACTAAGTGAAAATATAAAAATTTATCAGTGCATGGTATAAGTCGGTATAGTAAAGTGGACTACCCATATGAGTGTTGAATGTCCTAAAAAATCATAAAAATGTAAATATTTAATTTACAACTTTTCATATTGAAAAAAAAATTATACATTGTATAAAACACCTTTTTGGAGTAAGTATCATTATAGTTTGTGCTGGTCTGTGGGCTGCAAATAGCTGCTCCGCCATAATTTGGACATCCCAGGTTTAGACCAAAACTATAAGCATTGCTTTGATTTATACTGTAGGTTTCCTATGATCTATATTAGGTTCAATTTCATACAGTGTGTTTCCAACATCTTGTCATATCAATAATCACACCAATAAATGCTGAATTACATGTTAGCAACTAGACGAATATCTTTTAGATATTACTAGGCAGCAGTAGTAAAATAATTAAGACTATACTTAACTATTAGCCATCAGAATAGATTATTGCTATTGATTATCTTTGACTGGGTTCTACTGAACTACATTTTATGACACAAATGTATATTCGGCATTGTTGTAATAGGTTTTAAGAGTTAATTTCTGAAAATTACATTTATCTCAAGTGCATAACACCATTCAAGATTCTACGGTATTCTTCCTGTATGTTTATGTATCCATTAGGAATGAAGGTCAGTCACTCAGACGTCCATTCAACAAAGCACCTCAGGCGTCATCATGTGTGCCCCAATTCATCGTGGGCTGTCGTCGGTTACTTTACATCCACGCAGGTTACAGGTCATATCTGTGACATTGAAGAAGCTATACCGACCATAGTGATTCTCCCATGTAAGGTTTGGGAGTGTCCAGGCGGTGGAGCAGCAGGATAAGCTGCCACGTGTGGCGAATGTGATTAAACCAACTCTAGCAAGTGCTCAATCAGGCAGCCAATAGCAGCAGAGCGACACAGAGGCCTTCAAGTGATATGCAAATGAACTCTATGCAAATGCTAGTAGCTTGTCATTTTTAGAAGCTCTTTCCCTCGCTGGTTCTCCCCCTCCACCGAGTGTTAGTCTGTCTTTCTGACATCGCTGATGCATAGTCGAACCTTTTTATTTGAAGGAAATGAGGAAGGACAAAGATGATGCATCAGTCACGGTTGTGTGTCATTTCACACTGAGAATGCACTTTTTCACTGGTTGGTAGCAAAACACATGAGAGTGCAAGAAGTTTAACTTAACTCGATTGTTCGGGGGATTTATGGCAAATATTTTTTGAAATACTTGATTCAACAACATTCTGCTCGGTTGTAATACTGAAGATTTAATTCTTCTGTGAAGGTTATGTTACCGAAATACAAATAATAACTATTCATCCGCAATTTACTGCAGTAGATTTGTCTTCACTACATTCTAAGACACTATATTCTAATTACTATTCTGTCTTACTTTACAGAGAGTCCCTCCGCTCTAGTCACAGGAGATTATGACCACAAAAAAAAACCCTTACCACAAATATTAAAAGTCTGTCAGTTATTGACAAAATCCCTAAAACTGTTTGTAGTATGGATGCAAAATTGTGAAACTATATCGAAATACCAAAATGACAACAGCGAAATAAATGTTTTTTGTTTTTTTCCATTTTGTAATTCATCACTTCTGGGCTTAAACGGCATGTTAAATAATAAATAACTGTCATATTACTATCTACTAATTTTAGAGGCTTTTTCTTTTAAAAGACACCATGTATATTTTAGTGCTCCCTAGTGGTAAAATTTTTTTAAAGACTCATAAGGCAAGAAATTTATTTTACATAAAATAAGGCTCACCGAAAGGGAGCTTACATAATTGTCCACCATCCTGCTGCTACGAGTACCAAAAAACGCTGGGCAAAAAAGGAGAAGTCAAATGGAGCTTTTTGTGTGCATTACACCAAAAGCGACATTTATTTGTCAAAATATTTTTGATTTCATGAAACAAAAAAAGGCTTGAAGTGCTTTAAAAAGGAATCCCTGTCAGACAACAAGTTATAGCAGATGAAGTAAAAACGCATCCATAATGCAAATAACATGGCAAAGTTCAATTTACTTCAGTACTTTGAGTAGAATGGCTGGTTATAATGAAAAGTAAATCACTGGAAACTGCTGACTCAGCAGTAAATCCCTCTCTTTTTTTATGAGTACATTGTGACAAGAAAACGACAGGAGGAAGAAACTGATGACCATAATTATTCGGCATTCGTTGCAGCTTAATGCAAAGTGTCACACTTACATATTTGCAATAGCAATAATATTAAAATAAATTCCTCCCATACATAGCTTAGTGCCAACCAATCAACTTTGGGTGCGAACAGATTAAAAGTCACAAAGTACATGTTTACAAATTCAAACTGCTCGACAATAGAAAGTCCGCTCTCTAGCGTTAGCACGCAGACATTAGCCAAAGTCTGTATAGCAGTTAACAAATGTAGAAGGAAAGGTACACACAAACTTTTGAGAAAACGTTTTGTGAGTAAAGGCAAGGCGGAACTCCTTTTTTGATAGCGCTTTCTTTCTACCTTATCATTTGCAAAGTGAAAAGCAGCCACGCAGTGCACAAACTATCCCCGAGTAAAGCCAGTTCAACACAATGCTTTTTTTCTACACCCTTTTTTAACATTGATATTTTCTTTCGGATGAAGCCGAAAATACACTTCTGGTCATTTTTGGCAAAAAACTTTCCGTACCGAAAATGCGGTGCATTTAAATTTCATTCTGTTGCTGTCCTAAGATGGTGTCAAATCACTTCGTCATTTATGCTCAATCTGAACTTCTCAACTAATATTAACGTGGTACCATAGCACCAAGGTTAAATAAATGCAAAGCTTTTATGATTGCATTACATTTAGAAAGAACTTTCTTGAAAAGAAGTGCAGTTAGGTGAGAAGTAATGTAGCTATGAACCTCTGATATTCATTCATTCATTCAGTGATTCATTCATTCAGTGATTCATTCATTCATTATCCACTAGTGTTGCAGGGAGGCTGGACCTCATCCTTGCTGAAACTGGGCAGTGGGCAGGGTACACCCTTAGGCTGATTGCCAGCATATTACAAGGCAAACGCCCAATATATGTTTTTAAAGAATTCACGTACAAGTCAAAAGTATCAAAATTATGTAAGTTCTGATTTTACGTTTGCTAAAAAACTTTATGTAAAGAGAAACTAATCAATAAAAATTTAAATGAAATTTAAATGCACCGAATTTTCGTTACGGATAGTTTTTGGCCAAAAATGACCAGAAGTGTATTTTCGGCTTCATTCGAAAGAAAATATAAATGTTAAAAAAGGGTGTAGAAAATGAGTATTGTGTTGAACTGGCTTTACTCGGGGATAGTTTGTGCACTACGTGGCTGCTTTACACTTTGCATCAATAAATGCAGATCATCAAACTTAAAGTGTAAGGCGACAGCTCATGATCTGACTCCCAGTGTCAAATTCAGACCGGAAGTCCTTTCCAAATATCCATTACATTTTCTGCACAAAGCATGTTGAAATGACTTAATCTGTTAAAACATAAAATCATCCATGAGATGACCCATAATCCCCCCAAAGGGTGACATGAGTATGATCTCCACAAAATAATTTTGCACAGAGACAGCCTTTAAACAGGGCTCCGCAGGGAAGTCTAAACTTTATCCTCTGAGGACCATATACAAAAAATAACCAACAACAAGGGTCACTACTAAAATGTGCCCATAAAGGAAGATATTGTAGTTGGTGAGCGGCATGGCAGCTGAGTGGTTAGCGCGTACGTGGAACAGTTCTGAGGTCATGGGTTCATATCCAGGTATGAGCCCTTACGTCTGGAGTTTCCATGTTCTCCCCGTGTTTGCGTGGGTTTCCTCCGGTATCTCTGGTTTCCTCCTACATTCCAAAAACATGCATGTCCGGTAAATTGACCGTCCAAACTGTCCCTAGGTTTGAATGAGCGAGTCAATTGTCTGTCTCTGTGTGCCCTGCAACTGGCTGGCAACTGGTTCGGAATGTCCCCAGCCCACTGCCCGAAGATAGCTGGGATGGGCTCCAGCACTTCTGTGACCGTACTGAGGATAAGTGGAGCAAATAATGGATGGATTGGTAGATGGATAGATTGTAGTTAGTTAGCTAAATAATAATACTTAAAATTAGGTGCATCAAGACTTCCTTCAGGTTTTTTTCCCTTGGAGCATGGATAGGGAAATCCTTTTTTCCTACAGAAAAGTGCAGAACCTAGCGTTTAGTGGGATGTTGCTTTGAATGGAATAATTGAAAATAAGTAGTTTGTTTTGGGTAGAACTTTCATTTTAACGGTTGCTATTTGTCCCAGAAGTGATATGGGGAAATGACTCCAATGTTGAAGGACGTTACAAACGATGTGCAGCAGTGGGCGGAAATATAAGTCTGTTAATCTACTTGGATTAGCTGAAATTTTAACACCTAAATATTTGATGTTACCTGTTTGAAACAAGTATTGTGGGTATACAGTTAATTGTTGATGTTGACTGTGTATTGTCTGTTGATGCCCTTGCAACCTCCTTTGCACTCTGGTCAACCTGGAAGGGGGATTACCTCATGTAAAACCCCTTCTATCTTAATTTTTCTTAAGATGATTTTTTTGTCTTTTAGTTTTTCCTTGCCTTCATGTAGGTTCAGATCAAGGGGTGTTGTAATGGTGGTCTGTGCAGCCCTTTGAGACTTTTTGTGATTAAATCCCATACAAATAAATGTGACTTGACTAGATAGATAGATAGATAGATAGATACTTTATTCATTCCTAAGGGAAATTCATATTTACATATGCACAGCTCCAATACTTCCTAAGTTTAACACTCCTTTTTTCCTGTCTTTGAATGGACAAACTGGTATATTTAGGTGTTTCAAGGCCTGGTTGTCATGGCTACTGAAGTGGGGCACTCCTTGAATAGTCAGTTTGTCCTATCAAGGAAGACTGGAAACGAATGTTGCAAAATTTAGGAAATCAAGGATTTGTGGCCTTTAATGAAATATATTGGATAACGATTAGAGATGTAGTTCTGCCATGACAAGACGCTATCTCGCCCAGTTGCATCTTGAAAGTGTAGTTTATAATCATTTCTTATCAGTGTTGGGCACGATACTGAAAAAAAGTAATCAGTTACCGTTACTTTATTTAAAAAGTAATTACGTTACCCCCCAGATTACAGACACTGAAAAGTAGTGCGTTACTCTGTCATTAACTATCTTGTTACAAATTACCGTATGTACTTGCACTGAAGCTGACCACCTATGACTAATTAAAAATAGCCATATAATAAAATAATTATAAGAAAATGTGTTGCTCTGGAAGCAGTGAAGCCTTCATATTTCTTGTGTAATCTTGTTAGCCTGGAACCTAACACTTAGCCAAGACACTCAGTACAGTGTAACCATTTTGTCGATTAGCTTCAAACCACTAGAAGATTTCCTCCTTCATGGCTTAGTACTGCCCCAGTTGTTTTAAATGTTTTCCAGGCATGATGTATTGCGAAAAATCAATTAAAAATAAAAAGACCAGAATTCAGAACACGTTTACTGTTAATTCTGTGCATATGTTTGCCCCGTTGATTTCCCGTTGGTTTGCTGTTTCTGTATACCATTTGCTACTATTGACACACAACCATATTTGTGCAATTGAGCTGACCGCCTGCTTTTAGTATATTTTTAATAGCGGTAAATACAGCTTATACGCGAGTAAATACGGTAAAGAGAATATCAGTTGGGAGTAAATTCTTGCATTGTTGTGCTTGAGACAATGCCACGTACTATTGAATTGTACTTTGTAGAACCATAAAAATACGCCAACTCCACTTAGTTGTTGTGATCAGTGGTGTGATGCTGGAGGACTAAGGGTTAATTAATCCGTCTTCAGCAAAGAAAGTTCAGATACCAATTAGATGTCTTTGAAATCCAGGAATGGCTTTATTAAGTAGTGGAGCAATGCACCACAAGGTAATGACGTTTGAGTTCCAGAATACGTATTAATAGTGCGTTAAAGTACTTGTAACTGAAAAAAGGCTTTGCAGAACACGTTACTTTGCAGTGCATTACTCAAGACAGTTATTGTATCAATTTTCATCTCTTCTTCAATGTCCTTTGTGGAAAACCCTGCAATGCCTTTAGTTAATGGACCCCTCAGATGAATCAAGTGTGCGTGTACACGAGTGTGTGTCATAAAAAGAAAAATGAATGGTGCATAGGATGGAGGGATAAATGTGTGGAGGATGTAAGGAAGAAAAAAAAAGAAAGTCATGTCTGCTGACTCTTCAAGTGCACATTTACACACACGATCGCACACCATTGTGAGAGAGTGTGCAAGTGTGTGTGTATGTGTGAGTTTCTGCCAGCGTTGTGATTGGCCGAAGCAGGGCAGGAGGAGGCTGCAGAGGAGGAGGGGCTACAATGAGAGCGTGCGCCATCCAGAGGTGTTTGCCTGCACGCGCGAGAAGAAACCCGAGCTGACTTTCTTTGTGTGACCACTGACGTTTCTCGTGAGTGCCTCTCGCGACTAGCCGTGTTTTGCGAGGCCGGTAAGGATGGAGCGCTTCCTGGCTCTCCTGCGCTTGCTCCAAAGGAGGCGCAGGAGGAGGTACCGCGCCGCTGACGACTACCAGGAAGGATACGACGACGTCTATTTCTACACCAGCAAGTACCAAACACGCTTAATACGTGAGTGGCACACCTGCAGATGACGCGCATTGTTCACTTGTGAATACAGCCATGCACCCACACACACGTTCATCTCACACATAGGGCTCCAACTAATGATTATTTTAATAGTCGACTAGCCACCGACTATTAAAACGGTTGGTAAAATATCGGATAATTACAAATTTTTTCTTAAATGTAGCATGAAGATGATTTAATTATGTGGAAAATATTAATAGACACTAGAAAACTGAAAAACCTCAGCGTAAGGAAAATAAATAAACCTTGAAAAGGGGTCACACATGAGGTATCCCCAATAATATACTGTATATATTTTTTCAAACGCACACCATATCTTTCAACAAAACCGCCAAACCCGTTCTCCAGATGAAAACCTATATCTTCAGCGCATTTTTTCTACTTTTTGATGTTTAATGGTTTCATAAAATATATGAAATAATAAAAATGACAGTGCCTTTGTCCCATCTTTAAAAGTATCCCACTTAAAATGTGTCTCAGTTCCGTGTGATTCATTTTGACCATCATTTGCGTAAAAAGAAATGGTTTCAAAACAAGGTACGAGTAGAGTTCTTTCGTAAAAATGTCAAGAAATACTGCAAACAAGAAAGATACAAATATATTTACCTTCAGCTATGGGGCGTGGTCACAATTCTATCCTTTCTCAATCATCCATCCATCCATTATCTGCACCGCTTATCCTCAGTGGGGTCGCGGGGGTGCTGGAGCCCATCTTAGCTGTCTTTGGGCAGTGGGCCTGAAGCGGTTGCGAGCCAGTCGCAGGGCACACAGGGACAGACAATTCGCTCGCTCATTCACACCTAGGGACAATTTGGACCGACCAATTAACCTGACATGCACCTTTTTGGAATCTGGGAGGAAACCGGAGTGCCCGGAGGAAACCCACGCAAGCACGGGGAGAACATGCAAACTCCACACAGGTGGTTCGATTTCACGACTTCAGAACAGTGCCGTAAATGCGCTAACCACTGTGCCGCCGTGCTGCCCCCTTTCTTAATCAAGTGGTCATAATTTTTGTTTAATGGACGCAAATTTATCCACGTTTATGAAATTTAAAAACATCCGTCTTTAGTCCTCTAGCACGTCATTTATCATTCATCATTTTTTCAGAACTTGCACAAACTACATGCTTGAAAAAAATCTACGATACTGTAGACGCAAGACCTCACACTTGTATGTGTATTCAGATGCATATCACTGGCTAAGAGACCCAGAAAAATCCCAATGACATTACTTCTTACCAGTCTTAAAAGTAGAAAAGTGCTACAGTGCTACCGCCGCTAGTGGTAGAAACACGGTGTTGCACTCCCGGCCTAAATGCGTCGTAACAATAGTGCAATGCAAAATAGTACAATAACATTAGCAGCAAGAAACAATCCCAAATAAGTTGCAAGATATATAGTTTTCATTGTTTTGAGTGCTTGTTTAGGGTGGTAATAGCCCTGGGGAAGAAACGGTCCTTAAGCCTGTTAGTCTGAGTTTAAAGAGACCTGTAGCGCCTACCAGAGGGCAAGAGGTCAAAGACGTGGTGGCCAGGTTGCGAACAGTTGTTTATAATGTTGATGGCTCTGCTGCGTTATCCGTCTGACGCAAGTAATTTTTTTCCATTCAAATTTTTTTTTTCCTTATTTCCTTTCAATCTACGGTCCATACCAATCACCTAATTATGACTTTTTTTTACTATTTTGATTTGAAATAATTTTCTATTTGATAATACAGGCTTGTATTTAATCTGATTTGTCAATCAATCGACAAAATTATTGACTGATGAATCAAATATCTAAAGTCGTTCCTTCTGCACATGTAAAACTCACTTACAGATAGGCACCCAAACACGACTCCATACACATGCCTATTGTTTTCGTGTACACTTTGATGTATAATTGAAGAGCATGCACGTGAAACTGAGCCACCAGGTGCTCTTTGTGTAATAACAAATGTTGATACACCACAGGAATTTCACCAACACTGCCAAGTTTTACACGCTAGAGCAGAGACACATCCCAGCGCGCGCATATATAGTTACTTGTTAGCTAGATAGGCTCTACTCCAAAGGCAGTAGAACGCAGTGCAAGAGTGGCTGCCTTTTTGGAAGTGTGAGAGCTGGGATTTTTGTGTATTTTTCAATTTTGTCCCCGAATCATCTTGATAAAGTGCACCCCCAAAAAAGTAACTGTAGATGGTATCTATCGACTTGCGTGTGCCTGCAATTTGGATACAATAAGGCCGCATACATTTGCATATTAACGAGGCAGAAATATGTCACCCCTGCACCATTCATGTTGTCTATGTGTAAATTAGTCTCTGAAACCACTGTGTATGTAAGAACGTTGAATTTAAAGGGCCGACATTTTTGGCTGTTTGTTTGTGGCATTTTATTCAGGCACAGCACAAGGGAAAACTATTAATTATTGATTACAATAAACAAATCATTAATTAACAAAAGGAATCAAAAAACTACTTGAAAAAAATAACAGCTGTACAATACAATCATACAATACATAAACAAGTGCCCAAAAGGGGTTGGCTGAAGCCTACATTCATATACAGTAGTATATATTTGGAAATAATTTCAAAGAATTTAAATATATTCAAATATACATACTTACAGAGTACATACTTGCACCTACAAATGGGGTAGTACCAATACCAGGTATCAAAGCTGATCATGGTTAATGGGTCCCTTAACCATTAGGGTCGTTGGGGCACCACTTCCTATAGTGTGTCTTGGGCAAGTACAGCTTGGTGGTGCCCGTCCCTTACCAGGCCGTTTTTTTGGGTAGGAGTTTGCTCCCCCACATGAAACGGTACGGTTTCCATGGGTACCAGTAGCGGGAGAAGGCTTCTGATCTGACTCAGACACAGCACCTTCATCATCTGGTTGCTGTTGTTTTGCTGTTACGCGTCATCTCAGATGAGCCCTACCTCGGCATGGAGGGGTAGCAGCATGTGACAATACCGATACTAGATCACTGGAGAAAAACTATTTTGTACCGAATTTTTGAGTATCATATCGTGCAATTTGCATTTTGTGATTTGTGGCTTTCATATTGTTGTTCATAAACACATTTCTGATACCAGACTTTTAAAGTATCTATATCTGAGTAAGATCAGAAGGCTTCTCCTCCTGTGAACCACGGAAACCAGTACTATCTGCAAAACCCAAGACACACCACAGGAAGTGGGTCTTTGACAACCCAGGCAGTTTAGGGATTCGTGAACAATGTAATATATCAACACCACTGTATGGTGTAGTGCAACCAAAAACGAGTGCCAAAAAGAACAGGAAAGAGTACAAACTACATGGGCTCAAAGTGATCGAAAAACGCACCGTTTTGCTTCTTTTTTTTCTAGCCTTTTTGAAGTTTTTGAGTACCCATAGCAGCAAGATGGTGGAAAATTATGCCAACTACCTCTAGGTGAGGCTTGCGTTATACAAATAACTGCTATTTTCTCAACCTATGTGTATTTTAAAAATGCATATTTTTATGAATGTATATGCATTTTTTGCTTAGTATTTAAGTCAATATTGTTTTTTTTTTTTTTTTTTTTTTCAATGAATCAAGTTAATACCACTAGGAAGTGCTAAATATTACACACTGTCCTTTTTAAGTATGTAGTCTACAGTATGTCAGAGCTAAGTAGTGTCATTTCAGTTCTTTTGGCTTCTAAACAGCACTTCCACTTCCTGTTTGCTCCCCTGCTATTAACGCTAACCACTAAGCACTAAATGTGCGAGTGCGTCTGTCTGTTAGTGCGCGCGCTGGGTAAGCATGTTACCACCGGTCTGCACTCAGCGGAACGTCCGGAGTGCTCTTGAACGCCACATTCCTTTTCATGTTTAGCGTCGTTCAAAACATTTCAGTTTTTTAACTGTAAGAAGTACATGAATGTGTGTTGAGCATGTTGAATCTGGTGTTGAGTCAATGCAAAATCCTGATTATACTTGAACCTCCCCGACCTTTTTTACTTCATATATTTTTCTTACATAAGGCACATTGGACTACGAGGCACATTGAATTAAAACTACATTAGGAGCTTTTATTCGTGTATAACTGTTGCAAATTTTATACATCAATGGTGTGGTATTTTCAGAGGTCAACCAATTATCGGGCTGGCTGATTATCTGTACCGATATTTGAGAATTTGACCGAATAACGGCTTCGGTATATTATGAACCCGATTAAGCCAATATTAGGCATAACACTGAGCAACAGCCGAGCCAAGACTTTTTTGTTCCTTTTCTGTTTTCTGTCTCTGACGCCACCCACCCCGCGCCTTCTGATTGGATAAGCAACCAGGGGCTTAGCCTCTTAAGCAGGAAGTTCCCACTCTGCACTGTCCGCGGTCACAGACTAAAGCAAAAGTCAGCGCTGTCTCGAATCTTTTTCATATTTGCGAATACTTTTCACATTCGCAATTATCGTCCTTTTTCTCCATACCCTCTTTTTGACCATCCCTGAAATGATGAGTAAATGTCGTCAAAATGAAGCGATGCACACACGGCAGAAGCCAACACAGCTGTTGTGCCTAAATCCGATTCCCCTGCAGAATCTGACTCCCTTTTAAGTAAACTGCTAGAACTTTTGGGGGTGGTTGGGTTGAATTTGGGGGGTGCTTGAGCCCATGTTCACAAACACGACTAGTAATACACAAGTAGGCTCTATATAGAGTACTAGTAGTACTCGTAGCCGTATTGTAATACATGTTTATTTTACATAGTTCATTCATCGCTGTAACCAGGGCACCATTGTGACTGAGACCCCGTTTTTATTGGATTCTCCCTGTGTAAACCACCACACTTATTAGTCAAGTTAAAGTGAAATACTAGTCATGTTAGTTGTGTTGAAATTCTAATTTATTTACTGTAAAAGTTTTCAGTGCGCTAGTAAGGTTTTGTTTGAATTTATAAAACATATTATTTTTCTTTTTGCATTATTAAAAGTTTCTTATGCCATTTATTAAACTTTTACAGCAAATGTATTTCGGTCTCAGATATCGGTTATCGTCCGCCTCTTAATATTAATAATCATTATCGGTATCGGCCCCCAAAAAATCCTTAATATACATGAGTGCAATGATTGAACAGTAGAATAATATCGCTCCATAATAATCACAAATCATGGTATGCAATGGAAATCAAACCCAGGTCGCGGCGGTTTAACCTGCCAAAACCCAACCACTAGACCCCTAGTGACACAGATTACATGTGAAATGGAACTAGATTTTAACTCATTACACAATATTTCCAATCACAGTGCCAGAAACGAATGGAGAAAACAGAAAATCGTCCTGAAAGATATTAACAAACACAGAAAAACATGACAAAGGAAACAAATCTTTGTGTACTTTATTGTTAAAAAAAACCTTTTTGGAATAAAGAATAAGCAGAAACACACACACTATCATATAAACAAGCATTTCTCACAATACTCCTAGGCTGAGAAATTTGCATTTATTTGACATAACATGAGCAAGGGCTGACATAATTGTCAGGCATTTTGTTGCTACGTGTACCCGAAAACCAAAAGACTAGGCAAGAAAATAGTGCGGTTTGGTAACCTTTAGTCTCCATATTTTGTATTCTTCCTTGTATTTTTTAACACTTGTTTTCAGTTGCACCAAAATATTCAGCAACATCTAATGGTCAAATTATACACACTGTCCCTTTAAAGAAATCAGTGAAGCCTGTGAAGCTGACCTGTGTGTGTGTGATTCATGCTAAAAATTGCTCCATCCACTTGCAGGGTCGCTCACTCCCTTCAATTATTCATCAGCTTGTTGCCATGGTAACAGTTGCAGCAGTATGCCAGTATCACAACCATCTTATTATACACGTGTTGCTTGACATGTGGCTGTTAACTTCTTTCAGATGTGATGAATTAGTTAAGTCGTGTTATTTTTAATTGTTCACACAAATATAGACGTATCCTTGTAAGTTTTTTATTTGCTTGGCTGTCAGGAATCAAGTTGTGAAAGACACCGGAACTGTGTAATTTGTAATGCATTAATGATATGTTAATAATAATGCCATTATTTATTTTGAATTTAAATTAGAAAACATGCAAGTGAAATTGATCTGCGTAATCTGGATCTGGAACACTGACCTAGATATGGCCGTGGCTTTTTTCCACAATTGCAACCAATCACGTGTGTTCGTAGCATTTTCCCCCTGATGATGACATCATCATCATGAAGCGTGTAAATGCCCCATGCTCTGCTGTAGTTTTATGATGGGCACGCTGAGAGGCGTGAAAAAATTGATTTAAAGGACCAGTGCACACTTTTTCCAGTTTGTGTGTTTTTGCGTGTTCTTATGGGTTCTGAGGTTGTTAGTTGTTGAACTACAACAAGTTTGTGGGTGACTGTAGATGATGGTAAATTGCGTATTTACCTTTTCATTCATATCACACTTCACACCCTAAAGCAGAGTGGGCAACTATTTGTAGTGGTGGGCTGATCCTGGAGGATAGGTCGCCAGGATTTTTCATATTTGCAGACATCTACATGTTGTAATTCTTTATATTTGTTTCTAAATAGATTATTTTAATAAAATGTAATTTAAAACGCTCACAATTAAAAAAAAATCAAAATAATATATTATCTCTGTGTTTTTATCACTATAATTGATATCTAGCTTTAGTGCAGTAGTAAGCACATTCGCCGTGTGTTTAAGGGATCCTCACCACACACCGAACAATTTCTGCAGTCGAATTGTTGTGTTCTTTTTTGTAGAATTACTGTAGTTTTATTTTTGGAGTATTTATGCTGTAGTATTTTTGTAGTATTTCCATACTAATATTTTTTAGTATTTCTGTAGTATTTTTGTAGTACAGTAGAATATTTGTAGTATAGTTTTATGTTGTAATATTTCTATAGTATTATTTTTTTAATTATAGTATTAGTGTGGTGGTATTTTTGTAGTATTTCTATAGAAATATTTTTCGAGTATTTCCATAGTAGCATTTTTAGTATTTCCATAATGGTATTTTGTAGTATTTTTGTAATACTGTATAACTGTGGTTGTATTTTTGTAGTATTGCTGTTGTAATGTTTTTATAGCAGTATTTTTTTTTATTATAGAGTGTTTCTAATATATTTTTTATATTTTCAGAATGAAAGCAGAATAATTGTAATGTTTTTTAAGCAATAAATTTAATTTTTAGTTTTTCTATTTAGTAATTTTTAGTATTTCTGTGGTAGTATTTTGGTTGTAGACACACAAAGGGCCAATGATGTAGGCTGCAACTAACAATTATTCTAATAACTGATTAATCCGACAATTACTTGTTTGATTGATCGATGAATCGGATTTTTAAAAAACCTTTATTCAAATATTTACATTTTGTCGACAAAAAAGAAAATACTGCACAAAACAGAATATTCTAAAATATTAAACAATAAGAAATGAGTGTTTGTCAAATGAAAGAGAAAATACATACAAATGTCAAGTCAAGTTATGTTTATTTGTATAGAATAGAATTGAATAGAATATACCTTTATTGTCATTGTTACAAAATGGGTTAACATATTGTATAGCGGATAGCCCTTAATGACAAGGAGTCTCAAAGGGCTGCACAGACCACAGACATTTCACAAAGATACCCACCGCTTGTAGATAGAATGTTTGGGGTTTAATATTCCAAAATAAATATTACAAAAATACTACTACATAAATATTATGAGAGAAATAATACAGAAATACAATTGCAATAATATTACAAAATATTCCAGGTATGTATGTTATACACCTGCAAATATATACCTTTTTTTTTTAAAAAGTGCAAAAAAGGCATCTTTGTTGTTTAAAAGACAAGAGCCTTTGGAACAAGAATTACAAATTTATATGATAGTTAATGTATTTTTGCTTGATTTCCGAGGCATGAATTTTTTTTTTTACAACTAGGGGCTGCCAATCAATAAGCAAAGTCCCTTCAAATACAACGTATAGGCACACAAATTTACTTAAAAGTAAATACGGACGCTGCCCTACTTACGAACAATAGTCTTGTTCGTAAGTTGGATTTGTTCGTAAGTTGCGTCAGTGCTATGTTTTGTATGTTTAAGAAGTGTATAAGTATGTTGAAGGCTTGTATACGTAACCTGTATTGTTTCGGACTAAAAATTAAACATTTCTTAAGATAATATGCTCTATAAAGATAAATAAAGTTGACTTTAACTTACTTTTGGAAGATGGGCTTCAAGAGGTCCTCCCCTGTGGTAAAAAGTGGCCGAAAAAAAGCGTTCAGACCCTTTTCTCAACCGCATCAAGCTTTCTTATTCCATTTGTATTTTAAAAGAAACGGCTCGCCTCTTCTTTACACTTTACACCAACTTTATTGAATAAATACACGAGATATTAAACAATAAAAATGTCAAAGTTCTTAGTATAGATAGTATAGACATAGACAGTATAGAATGTTTACACATGAAGTAGGAAGAGGAAGCGGATTTCTTCTTGGGGTGGATGCTGGGTGTCCTCTCACAGCACCAAATGCCGGTAGCGGCGGAAAGAAGCACTACAGTACTGTCCTGTACTTGGAAAAAGTTGCACACAATACAAAATCTAACTTACAGCAATGTCCGGATAGTTTCTGACATCCCGAAAAAAATATTCGTATCTACCATTTTTCTTAAGTCGAATGTTCATAAGTAGGGGAGCGTCTGTAATCCTAATCATTGTCACAACAACACTTTCCTGAGAAATGGCTTTAAGTGTGAAGAAAAGAATAACGGCAACAAAATCGCACATAATTTCGACATCATTATTTCTAAAAACCTGCAAAATTAACAAATTGCTACTGCTACCAGTAAGAAAATGGATTAATATTTTATTTGGGAGTCTCATATTGAGGGAAAAGACTCCTCATTTAGTGAAAGTCTAGAGTTTTGCGTGGAGCACATTTTGATGTTTATGAAGGATCATTTGAAATAGGCATACCTAACATAAGGCCAGCAGGCAAGACCGGCCAGTTGTATGATTCCGGCCCGCTATAAATTTCTTTAATTCAAAAAAAATAGCGAGTTTCCAGGTCATTTATATAAAAAGTTATGATTCTTAAAGTAAATGCAGACCAAATGCCGCACTGACTGCTAGAGGACAATAAAGGACATACTCTCAGCTTTAGTAGGTCCACCCTAGTAGTTTTATCTAATGTAGTCTAATTTTAATGCACATGCACTGCTAAACTTTTTATTTTGCATTTATTTTTCATTCATTTCAAAACAGTACGACAAATAAGGCAAAAATTAATCAGTTAACGTATTCCAAACATAAAAATCATTTTTCTCCATTTTTTGTGAATGTGTCCCTTCATCCTTGATTATAATATGTAAGGTATTGTACGAAAGTATGCTGAATGATAAAGAATCATACTGAAAAACCATAGTAAGCTAAATATTTTGCAGTATTTTTACTGGTTCGGCTTGCCTGAGAACAGAAAGTCTGGATCCAGCCTCAGATCCAAACTGAGGTTGACATCCCTGATTTAAAGGGTCCGTGAACAAATGATTTCAACCCACCTCAGAGGATAGATGCTTTTTTGATTCCTCCGTTATCCTTTAATATATGATGCACTTCCTCCATCCTCCTAACGTTGGCGTCCTCTAACATCCTCCCCTCGTACCATCTTCCACGCCCCCCTTCATCGTCATCATGCCATCAGATTGGGTTCCCCCTCCCCCTCTTCATCCTCATTTCATGGCTGCGCTCCACATCTGCAGCGCCCTCCCCCTCCTTCTGCGCCTCCTCCTCCCTCGTCGCACTCTTCCTCATCTGTTTGATGGCGTCTTGGTGAGGTTTCGCTGGCCGAAGGACGGAAAAGCAAAAGGAAAAGGAGCAGGCAGGACAAGGGCAAAGGGCAGAGGCTGTTTAGTGTGCATGGCGCTGGCTGAGTGGCCGACGACGCCGAGCTGGGGGCTTCATCATGATCGCCGTTTCGTTCAAATGCCGATGTCAGATTCTGCGCAGGGTGAATAAAGGTAGAGCTGCACAGACACACGCAGAGAGAGAGAGAGGGACGACAGTACACGTATCATATCCTGGCAATTGATCACTGATTGACAATTTTGTATGTATGGGATGAGAAAGCTTTCTAGTGTGTGTGAGAGTGAAACGGTGCAGGATGGAGAGAGAGATTTAAAATTCATGATGTGGGATAACAGGAAAGACAAGTGCTGGCATCATAATGTGTACTCTGTGTAGCGTGTCGCTACAATTGATTGTGAATGTTTGCAGGAGTTGTCGGATTGGTGAGAAGGCATGATAACTTGGTGTCTCACTTCTGATGCATCAGCAGCGTGTATATTTATGTGGAGTGTGTCACTATGGATTATTGTGGGTGTATGTGTGTTTGCATGAAATGTTAGACTCGTGGAATGGAACAAACTCAGATAACTCCCGTGTTTTTTTCCCTAAGCCATCATCATTTTATCTTTTTTTTTTTTTAATTCTCTTCTCTTTAACATCTAATATACAGGGTGTTCCAAAAGCACATTTTGACATTGAATATCTCGGAAATTATAAAGGTTAGAAAAACACATCTGGTAAATTCAGAAAGCTTTTAATCACATTTTCTATATGGAATGATCAAAGATGATCAATGTAAGCACCATTGGTCACATGACACACCTCAATCCGATTGTCAAATTTTTGCCAAAAAGGTCCAAGCATTGCATTGCATGCGATTGTTACAGTATGCCTGTTAACTTTGCCATCTGCGTGGAAAATCTCATCGCTGAAAACAAGTCAGTCGTAAAATCCGTCAACTTCTGTTGCATTGTAATGCAAAAGTCACGACAAGCTGGTTTTTCAGTGTCCTTCAACTGTTGGACTAACAGACTAGCTTGTAAGGTGTTATGTACAGTCAAGACAAGTCATATTTATTTGTGACCCCCTAATCACAAGGAGTCTCAAAGGGCTGCACAGACCGAGATTATTGAAAACTACAGACTATTATTACTCCATCCCCTGATCTAAAAAGTTGTCTTCTTAAGATATGCTTAACGGACACTAAAGATCCCCACTGGCTCTCCTACTCGATTTACGGCAGCTCCGCTGGAAAGCAGTTCAAACTTGTTAAATCACATTTTTTTGAGTCGTGGGGTGTCCCGTTCTCTTAGCTGGGATAAGCACCCTTCCATTATGAATTTACCATACCTTCTCACTATGGACTTCCTCTCTGGTGACCCCTTCCTAAATTTTCTGCAAAATCTATGTTGAACAACAGCCCAGGATTCAGTTTTTGCAAATTGTAAAAGTGAACACCATTAATGGGTCGTAAAAGAAATGAACAAATCAATAGCCTGAGTCTAATTATCTTTATTAAGGCACAACTTTTATCTTAATACCGTTTATAGTTAAGGACATATGTAGACTTCAAATATACCCAAGAATTTTGGAACACCCTGTATTTTTTCATCTGGAAGGGAAATCAATTTTTTATGTTTTGTGGTTACAGATGAAGGTCCGTACACCAAACACTCGGCAGGCTCACGTCCATCAGACGGTGCGTTGGCCATCCGGAGGCAGAGCATACCAGGTAGCGCCAATGCTCATGCTAACTCAGCCGCAATAAATCAAGCGATGCACTCACATACTTGCAATATCCAGATGAGTTCCGGGGATGCACCGTGGTGGAACTGATGAAGAAGGAGGGCACCACGCTGGGGTTGACTGTGTCGGGGGGCATCGACAAGGACGGGAAACCGCGGGTGTCCAATCTGAGGCAGGGAGGAATCGCCGCCAGGTAGGGAGCCCTAAATTTGACTCAAATGCTTTTATTATCGCCTGCAGGAAGTAAAATTCCTTTAAGGGGAAAATTGTAGTTTTGACTTATCTAGAACTGGGGCTCTTGTCTTAAAAGAGATTCACCTCAAGAAAGTTTTATCTCCAAGAAAAGTTTGTCATACAGGGAAAAAAAAGATTCTGTTTCAAGAGAAGATTTAAATCCCAAAAGAATTATTAATTGCCCCAGATTAAATGTATAGCCGTGGCTTGTTAAAAGAAGGATTTAACGGGAGCTTTATAGTCCCCCCGAGTATGTATAAGAGAAGGTCTCAGCCCAGAAAGGCTACAAGACCTGAAAAAAGGTTCTCGTTTTTCAATGAAGGAGATTACCATATTTTCTGCACTATAGGGCATGCCGGATTATAAAGCGCATGGAATTAAAACAACAGTAAGCCAAGTCCACTGTCTGCTCCATTTTCTGTCACTTCTGAAGAGCAATTCAGCACATTCTTCTTTGAGATCCCTCAAGTTTGCCCATATCAGAGTTGTCCCCCCGAAATAGTAATTAAATTCAAAACTCACTTTCCCTCCATTGAATGCTCTCCGTGTTTCATCGGCCATGGTTGTTGATTTCTCCGCTTTCTACCGCCTCGTTGAACGCTGAATTTTGACGTCTGTCGCCTATCGATGACATGCAGGTTGCATAAATGCGTCTCGACAGTTCACACAGCAGTCGCATTCCAAAAGATCAGATATTATACATATTTAGGACCACATATAAAAGTGGCCTGGGTCTGGTGTAAAAAAAATCGGACATGTGCCGTTCAGAGGGACTTTAGCAAATTAGATGCAGGTCCTGCAAAAAAAGATTTTCCTGCAGTGTGAACGTAGCCTCACATACTACACCTCAAGAGATATAGACAATACAGTACTTGAAAAAGCAGTATCTTTTATCTCATCATAACAATATTTTTAGTCTGGCTACCAAATTGTTGATGTTATTATTGGGCAGGGCCGCAAGAATATTGTCTTATATTAAACCGCAGACCACTAAAATCCTATATTGTATCACCGACTCGCAAACTCTTTAGTTGGTGAACTCTCTGCTGCAGCAGTACTCTCGGTGAAAATGAATATCCTTCAGGGGACCAAATAAATTGAATCATTATTTATGGGCACACATATTAAAAATGTTTGTTACTTACAATGCTTAGTTTGAGCTGAGAAAAAGTAAAACAAAGTTTTATACTGTTTTTTTTAATCACTTTCTATCTCAAATCTGGTAACATGACTAAAAACAGTGGGAAAATTAGAAAAGACCTAACGCCTTTTCATGCCTGTATCCTTAGTGGTTAGTGAAAAGAATCTGGGCGCACCTTCAAATTTCTGGGCAATTTGGGTTTTGTCGGTCCGGAAAATAAGGTAATCGGTGAAAAGGTAGAATATTAATTGTTAGGGAGGGTTCTATTTCCTTTCGGAAAATAAAATTCTCACAAACGTTATCTAATCCAAAGTTCTAAAACAAGACTAGCGGTAGCTTCTTGATAGCAATGACTTTAATCAGTTAGTTTCCAATTTAAACCACAAACTAAATCCTTGCTGTAGGCCCAAACTTAAGCTTCTGGAAGCAAACTATCCTTACCTAGTCATTGTCATCGGTGTCAGGAGTGACCAGCTGAATGTGGGCGACTACATTCGCTCCGTCAACGGCATCAACTTGGCTAAGTTTCGGCACGACGAGATCATCAGTCTTCTGAAGAACGTGGGCGAGCGTGTTCTGCTGGAGGTGGAGTACGAGCTACCGCCTGTCTGTATGTCCACAACGCCGCTGCTTCGTCTCCTTTCGTATGCCCCTCACTGCTTTGACGACGTATTTGCTTTAAAGCCGTGCAGGGTTCGGGCGTCATGTTCAAGACGGTGGAGGTGACGCTGCACAAGGAAGGGAACAGCTTCGGATTCGTCATCAGAGGTATGTGCGGGCGAGTGGGGGACTTAGTGGAGTGCGAAATAGTGACGAGACTTTTGCCGTGTAGGCGGAGCAAATGAAGACAGGAACAAGTGTCGACCCATCGTGGTAACAACCATACGTCCAGGAGGGCCAGCTGACAGGTGAGCGGCACTGACTTATGTTTGTCATAGTTGTGCACCAGTATCGCTTTTATATTTTGATTTTATTCCTTTTCACTTTAAACCAGGGGTCAGGAACCTTTTTGCCTAAAAAAGCCATGAAAGTTTTTTTTTTTATGGGGGGGGGCTAGACCATGAATTTTTAGACAAAATTTAACAAAACCACCAAACCTGCTCTTCAGAAAGAAACCATTTCTTCTGCTCATTTTATTTCCCCGTATGACGTTTGAGGATTTGATGAATTCCATGAAATAAAAATAATGCCAGCATCTGTGTCCCATATCACCAAATACACCATTTAAAATTTGTCTCCCTCCCGCAGTTACTTAACATCATAGAGGTTCATTTTTGTCATAAAAAATTGTTTCAATATAAGTAGCGAGCAGAGTCCTTATGTAAAAATATTAAAAATTATTACCAACGAGAAGGATACAGATGTATTTAGGGGAGTGTGTAATGCATGCAGAGACCCACCCACCCTTACAGTTAACTCAATAAAATTGCTCTGGGTGCTTGGCTTGCGCTTTTGTGTGTTTACAGTTTGTTCTGTGGGTTTCATCATAAAGTCTCAACAGTGAACATGGATTGTTTAATGAGCTTCCATACAATGGATACCTTAGAGGTGTACAGCTAAAACTGGGTCTGCTGGTGTAACACCGTGAGTGTAAACTGTCGTTGAAATTTTTCCTTTTACATTTGGGACCGAACTGACGGGATACTGTGTTTATTCGGCTTCGTAAACACTCGAGTAGAAATGTCATTGAGAAGATTACTGTGGCCGAGATTTTCTCTCCAAGCCGATGTACTCATGAAAAGAGTGATATCTGGCTTGTGAGCCATACGTTACCAACCCCAGCTCTACATTTTAGGTATCAATAAGTCTGTAGCTAATCCTTGACCAAATGGAGATGTCTATTTGTACCAAAGTTATTTTGGTGTTAAGGATTCTCCCCCAAAACTAGGATACTCTGTTAACAAAATCCAAGTGTCTGCCAGACAGAGGAACTGCATTAGACTCATGGTGTATTCAAAGACTAGTGTTTTCAGACTTAGTCCAGATGTTCTTTATGATTACATTTTTTGAAAGGGCTTTTCTTGATAAACGCTAATTGGACCATCATCAAGTGCCAGGAGGAAATAACAAATTTATAGTCCTAACGAGATAGGATAATGTGCAGTTTAAAGTGCAAAAATGTGCTGGAATCTTACAAATGGTTCTGGAGCAAGACACCAGAGTGAAGTTTTTAGTCCGCAATTAATATTTGATAATGTCCAAAAGCTCTAACTACTGTATTATCTGCACTTTAGAGCGCACCGAATTATAAGTCCAAAAAAAACAAAACATTATATACCGATTTTTTTTCTGTTTTCTCATTTCTCTGAAATACCAGGGTGATAATGAGATAAGACCTAATATCTTTTGATGCGTTGTCTGCTGCGATCCGAGTTCAATTCTGTTGCATTCAATTTTAAGCAATTAT
Organism: Urocampus carinirostris; assembly: GCF_059441175.1. NCBI lineage: Eukaryota > Metazoa > Chordata > Actinopteri > Syngnathiformes > Syngnathidae > Urocampus > Urocampus carinirostris. Next base: position 22,013,146 of record NC_142359.1, read on the forward strand.
GAACATCACATTACTGCAACAATATGGTAGCGCATTCCCCTGTTTGACCACATATAAGGTGCACTGGATTATAAGGCGCACATTCAGATCCGATAGATGATTCAACTGATTTTGTGTCCTCGAAGGCAGTTAAAACATGCATGTGCGCGCGTGTGTTTAGGGAAGGTAGTATCAAACCTGGTGACCGTCTGCTGAGTATCGACGGCATCCGTCTCCATGGCAACACACTGACAGAGGCCATGAGTGTTCTGAAGCAGAGCGGGCAGGAAGCAACCATGCTGCTGGAGTATGACGTCTCTGTCATGGGTCAGCAAACACGACATAGACAATACACAATCAAACAGAGCAAGGTACACTCATATTTTACCTGACACTTAACCTTTGCCCCCTTGCGGTTTAGACTCTGTGTCTTCAGCTTCGGGTCCTCTGCTGGTAGAGGTTGCCAAGGCAACAGGCTCTAGCTTGGGTGTGGCCTTGTCCTCATCTATGTTCTGCAGTAAGCAGGTCATCGTCATTGACAAAGTTAAACCGGCCAGCATTGCAGACAGGTGACTCTCACTTCTTCATCGCACCTACACTTTAGACTTGTTTTCCTACTGGACGTCTGCTTGTGTGTGTGTATGTGTGTGTGTGTGTGTGTGTGTGTGTGTGCCTGCTTAGGTGTGGCGCCCTCCATGCAGGCGATCACATCCTCTCGGTGGACGGTAAATCTATGGAGTACTGCTCTCTGGCCGAAGCCACCCAGCTACTCTCCACGTCTTGCCACACTGTTCGCATGGAGATCCTACCGCAGCACCAGGCCCGACCGGCCCTGAACGCACCGCAGCAAGGTTCTTGCAAACACACATTACGTCAGATTCGCGTTGCACGCAATCGCTAACATGCAACAAACTGACTAGGGTCAATTCCAACTGGTTTTGAGTGCACTGCTGCAGGGGTGTAGAGTAAGACAATTTATTCTCTAGGGGTCAGGACTGTTACACTCAAAGAGCTATGAAAGCAAGATATTTTACTTTTTTGAATGAGAGCCACACCATAGATTTTAAATTTAAAATAATTGTCAAACCTGATCTCAAGACATAAGCTAATTTTGTATTCCATTTTACTTCACTGTGTAACATTTGAGAATGTCGTAAAATATATGAAATAATTATAATGCCAGAGCCTGTGTCCCATATGAATAAATATCCCAGCAAATGAAAAAGTGACTTAAGATCATTGAGGTTCACTTTGACCGTCATTTTTGTCATAGATAACATTTTCAAAACAAGGTGCGTGCAGAGTTCTTTTGTAAAAATGTCACAAAATTCTGCAAACAACAAGGTTCAGATTTATTTACCTTAAGCTGTGTGGTGTGGTCACAGTTCTAACCTTAGGAATTGAGTGGTCTTTATTCATCCTCCATTCCATTTTATAGACATGAATCTTGAACAACTTTGAAATCTACAAACATTCGTCTGAAAAGTCCTCAGGCGAAGAATCATTGATCATTTTTTTTCGTAACTTGTACAAGCTATACGCTTGAAAGAATATCGAAGAAATGGTAGAAGGCAGATGTCATACTCGATCGTGTTTTTCGATGCATCTTAATGGCTAGAAGACATGGAAAACACCATAACCCACGCCTGAAAATCTCTTACCTTTCAGCAGAATTCACCATTTTGAAGTAAAAAAAAAAGGTGACCTACATTCCTATGCGTATTTCACTTACTTTTTCTTTTGCCTAAAAAATAAGTCAACATTTGGGTGCGTGTCATACACAAAGTTTTACAGTTTTCTATTGCTGTATATAGCTGATCATAAGCACAAAACATTGGATGCAACGGGAATCAAACCCGGGTTGCAGCTGTGGGGGCACCAAATCCTACTTACCAGACCACCTGTGATTTAGATGACATACTAAAAGGCAGTCGAATTTATCTCATTTTCACACTATTTTTATTCAGGGTATCAAAGACAAATGGTAAAGAATCAAGAAAACAGAAGGTCGTATTGAAAGATATGAATAAACACAAAACCGACAGAGGCTCCTCCGTGCTATATGTCAAAGTGTCCCTGGGCAAGAAACTGAATCCCTAGCCCCCGATACCAGGTAGTTACCTTGCATTGCTGACGCTGCTACCGGTTAGTTAATTAGTGTGTGAAACACATTGTAAAGCGCTTTGGGAGGTCTTCATTGACTTGAAAAGGGCTATATAAATGCATTTAGATTACATTTACATTACAAAACGAGGGAAACAACCCTTTGATGTATCTGAAGGTGGATCGGACATTGAAGGACATTAAATAAATATATTGTGAATTTTACGTTGGCATTTTGTTCATAGTTTACGTGGTCAATAAATGACTGAATGATTTTTGTCTCTCACAATGCTTAGTTTGAGCTGAAAAAAAGTGAAACTAAATTTTGTAGCGGGTTTTAATTAAAAATGGTCAATATTATACACGAGTGTGCATTACAGTACACACAAATAAATAAGGTATCTCTTCCACACCCTTCTCACCTGACCCATGTTCATGCCTGCTAATGACATTTCTTCTTACCAGCCTAAAACGTAGAATAGTCCTTTCTGTCGTTAATGGTAGAAAATGGGGTTGCACTCCTGACCTTAAAGCATTAAAAACTGAATTTTATCTCCGAGCCAGATGTACTCATGTAAAGAGCTACCTGCCTCGTTAGTCATAAGTTCCCTCCCCCTGCACTACAGCAAGGTGCCAACACACAAGCACTGTGGAACTGGCCCTAAAGGCAACACATTCGTTTGAATTTCTTGAGCCGAAACAAAACCTTTTGTTTTAACCTGAACACTGTCCTGCATGTGTGTGTTTGTGTGCGTGCGTGCAGTCAAGGTGCAGCGTTCTCCCCGCCCTCTCCCCTGGGAGACTGGAACCTCTGCACCTATCCTCCCCCCTTACCACTACAACACGTACCATCCTGACCAATCAGGCGCCAGATCGCACAACCGACATACAAACAACCCATGTATGTCGACCGCTCTCTTGCACCATGTGTTTTCTGCATACATATGTGTGAGGTTTTGTATGAAGGCATCCAAATGTGTGTGCTCGTGTTCATGTGTGTGCCTTAACATTGATGTCTTGAGTTTTTTGCCTTTGAAGAGGGATGTCAATCCCAGAATTCTTTGCAAAAATATGTTGAACACAATTGTGGTTGTGTAATTTGAGTTAAGTAGCAAAATCCACCCAGTGTTTTCCTTCTTGTTTTCTGAATTTGACATTATTTTTTGTTAGCAACTGATGTCAATTGTCAGTCAACAACAAACTTTTTGCTGAAAAACCTATTTACCACAAAATCCAATAATACCATACATTTTGGACTACAAGCATCTACTTCTTTGCTAATCTTTTAAACCCTGCGTCTTTAAATGAGCTGTTGCTTATTCTTTTTTTTTTTTTGGGTGGCACTGACTAAAATGGCGAGCTGCTCTTTTCCACAACACATGCCCTCTAAATACAAAACACTGCGGTGACATCTGGAAACATCTCTGACACACTTCGAGAGAAATCAGTCCATGTTTTTGCCAACATTATTCATATAACTCATTAAACGGTAGGTTTGACAGTATTATTATTATGCCGTTAATACCGGTTGCATTTGACAGTATTTATTATTAATATCTACCACGTACTGATGATATTTAGACTCTTTATACTTTCCTTTAATCCTCTAGGAACGTTAACAAGCAAATACAATTAGGCCCATTACTGCGGAAACCACCAATGACAATAACACAAAATGATATTGATTTGCGTTGCAATTCAACACATTTCTCTACATTATGGTTGCCCTGGTGCTGTCATCTGGAAATACGGGGCTCACTTTTTACGCAACATCGCCCTCATTTGCTTTTGATCAGGTGCGCTCTGTAAGTCCGGAATTTATGGTAAGCTGAATACCGTGCTTTGGTAATTGAGGTTGCATTAAACATTATCGGGAGGAAAATTCTGCATGTGCGTGTTGACGTCTGGCTGTGTGTGCCGCCACGCAGCGCTGGGCCACACGTTCTCGCCGGGCTCCATGTCGGCGTACAGCCTGTCGTCCCTCAACATGACCATTCCCAGGAACGCGTATCCCACGAGTCCGCGGGGAACGTTGATGAGGAAGAAGCAGAAGAAGAAGGACTTCAAGAGCTCCTGTGAGGAATAATGCTGTCTCACCATCACACCAGCTTACAATTTTCTGCTAACTGGCTGACTAACTGCTAACTCTGTGTTTGTGAATTGCACAAATTGTTTTCCAGCCTCCTTGAAGGGTTTACATTTTCTGTTTTTTGTTCTGGCATTCAATAACCTTTGAATGTCATTCCCTCTTTGCAACAGTGTCCTTGGCATCCAGTACGGTGGGTCTTGCCGGCCAGGTTGTCCACACAGAGACCACGGAGGTTACTTTGCTAGGTGACGGAATCATGGGCTTCGGCCTCCAGTTGCAAGGTGGCGTCTTCGCCACCGAGACACTTTCCTCGCCGCCCCTCATTGCTTACATCGACCCCGACAGTCCTGCTGAAAGGTAAAATTCGTGTAGCACACGACATACCAAAACGTACGAGTTGTATATGAATGTGTGTGTTGTGCGCAGGTGCGGCATCCTGCAAATAGGTGACCGTATCTTGTCCATTAATGGAGTTCCTACAGAAGACTCCACTTTAGAAGAAACCAATCAGCTGCTTAGAGACTCTTCCATTACTGCACAACTCACCTTGGAGATAGAGTTTGACGTGGCTGGTATGTACACATCAGAGGTAAGATCGGGCCTAAAATGTTCAGCCCGACCCGAGTCGTGGGTATACAAACCCAAACCTGAAGTGCGCATCTCAGCGACGTGCAGCTGATGAAAGTAAAACTGAACAAAATGGCACCGAAAAGTAAATCAAATTCTGCAGATTACGAGCCTTTAATAGATTTGGCCAAAAAGCAGATGGAAAGTTTTTAAAGCTCGTAAGCTATTGGCAAGAAACAAAAATTACGTCTGACATGAGGGAGGTGGAAGGAGGAAGCCGCGGGTCTTTTACCCTAACATCGAGGATTAACATTTCTTTGGATTTAGTGATTTAGGCTTAAACTGATAGTTTGGTAAGCATTTTATTTATCGAAATAATTATTTGAGTAAAAGTAAGTGCATGCTGCGTAGAGCCTCCACAAAGAAAAAAAAACGTGAGAGAGAAGCCCAACCGGCCGGTTGATGAATGATATTTTAAGCCCCGGCCCAAGATCTTACCTCTAGTACTCATAGACACACCAGGCTTATATACAGTAGGGCAAGGTAAGAATTTCCTATTATACCATATTTTTCAAGTTACAAAGTGCACAGGATTAAGAAGCACACTCCCAAAAATGTGTCTTATGTGATGTTTTTTTATACATAAGGCACACAGGACAAATAAGGCACAAAGGATTTACAGTACAGTAAAGCTAGGGTTGCAGTTAAAATGAATAAGTTCCATTCCAGTGCATTGATTGATCAGTCCATTGCATCCATTGCATGTATATGACATCGCTGTTTTCCATCTGCCATCAGTATGTACCTGTATTTACTCATCTTCATTCATGTAATGTTTGCGATGCGTCGTCTGCTACAAGCCACGTGAACTCCTCTTTCCACGATGCTTTTAATGTACATTTACGTTTTGTAGCGTCATAAATGCTGTTAGCTTCTTTTGAATCTTTCTTAAGGGGCTGAGGTTTTGCCTTGATGCCTAACCACTTATCCATTTTTCTTGTATTCTCTGTGCGTCTACTTTGGAAAACGATATGCAAATGCACGACCTTATAACGCTCGGGAAAGTCCGGAAGCACGAAGTTATTCGATGCAGGCTTCTGATTGGCTGCCGAGTATGCAAATTGCCTAACCAACCAAAATTCCAATTTTTCCAAACCGAACGAAAATTTGGAAATCGGAATAAAGCAAAAGTTCGATATGAAAAAAAGTATTTTTTTTTTTGTTTGTTTTTTTTGGTCCTGAAAAAGTTGTTGGCCACCCAGGCAGAGACGTTTTGTAAGTTGTACGCCCAATGTAAAAGATGCACGCCCCGGGCAGACGTTATTTTAGACACTGCTTTTACACAGCAAATTAAATCTTTCCTGTTATAAACCTTGTGTGTCCTCTCCTAGAATCGGTCATCCCGTCCTCTGGAACGTTCCATGTGAAGCTTCCCAAGAAACCAGGAGTGGAACTGGGAATTACCATCAGCTGTAAGTTCATTCATATCACACAAGCGACAATTAAACTGGCATGCCTTGAACATGCTGCTCACTTTTGTTCTAATGCAGCTCCATCCAACCGGAAAGCTGGAGACCCTCTTATCATTTCAGATGTCAAGAAGGGCAGCGTTGCTCACAGGTGAGACGCAAACACACAAGTGCATAGTACAGAGTGTAAACTCCACCGTCCTATTGTGAAGGACGGGGACGCTGGAGCTGGGAGACAAGCTGCTGGCCATCGACAACATCCGCGTGGAGACGTGTTCCATGGAGGAAGCGGTGCAGATCCTGCAGCAGTGCGAGGAGCTCGTCAAGCTCAAGATACGCAAAGACGAGGACAATTCAGGTAGGCGAAGCATGTGGATCCGCTTACCACAGACAACCCACACCGAATGCGTGCGTTCCCTTCCAGATGAGCAGGAAGTATCGGGGAGCATCATCTACACTGTGGAGCTGCAGCGATACGGGGGCCCGCTGGGAATCACTATCTCGGGAACCGAGGAGCCTTTCGACCCCATTATTATCTCCTCGCTCACCAAGGGAGGCCTGGCAGAGAGGTCAGCATATATTCTTAATGACTATTAGGTTATCTCGTGTCCACATAAATTATTTTAGTTGGAGTAATTTTTTTATACACACACTCTAAAAATGTGGGTGTAAAATAACCACCATTTGGTCCAAAAAAAGACCAATCTACTTCTAGGATAAACTTTTTGGGTTAATTTGTAAAAAATCACCAAGGTATTTTGAATTGTTAGAAACAAAACACGTCCATTTTTGGGCTGTTACGTATTGAATAGTTCTTTAGGATTGAAATAAAATAACAATACATTTAATAAAATACTCCACCAATGCAGCCTGCTCTAGATCACATATGTCAAAGTGAAGGCCATGGGGCAAGATCTGTGTTTTTCTACAGCCTCTGAGATAATCTTGATACATTACTGTATCGTATCCCAGGAATTGTTTTGTTTTTGTTTTTACTTTCCAATACTTCTTGTAGAAAGTGTTGTTTATGATTAATAGATATGTGTGCTTTATTGTATTCCAAACCAATTCTATTAAAAACAAAATTGTTAAGGTAATTATACAAAACTGCTATTACGTTTTAGGCCAAATTTTGCTAAAATACAAAACTATAGGCTACTGATAGAGCCTGAATAGTAGCAGCTAGCATCATTGAGATAGCTTCTAGCATCAATCTTTTCAATTCAAATCATTTAAAATTGCAAATGAATGCACATAATACACAGCGAAAATAATCATTTTCAGTAGAGAGAACATATTTTGCTTTAGCGGTTAAGTATCTGTCTACTTATTGCTTTAGGGGTTGCTAGCTGTGACTAGCACAACATAAGCATTTAGCTTTGCTTAAGCAGCTGATGTCACAGACGCTGTCTGTCACTTGCTGTATTAGTCTTAGCAACTACCAAAAATAACTAGAATAGGTTGTAGTGGTCAAATTGAAAATGAGAAAAATGCTCCGCAAAGAAATACTTTTTATTTTTATTTTAAATATTTCTCTGTTGCCAGCTTGGACTGAGCACAGGTCTTGCCTAAAGTGTTTAACTTTAATATTGTCTAGGATTGCTTGGGGGGTCTCTATCTGTGCCGAGCACTACATTAGGAGCTCGCATTAGCAGCTTCTTCGTTTTCAACAGTCGATTAGTCTGGCCCTCGATTTGTAGTCAAATTATTGATTTACCCATCTGTCCTTTTTATTTCGACATCCCTGTTCTAGTTAATGTCATTCATGAGCTCCATGTGCCAATCTGATAGCTCCAAATGCATGGATCTTGCAACATCCATGCATGTCATTCTCCCTTACTCAGCCACAGCTTAATTTTAGTTACTAATTATGTTTATTGCTGATCTTGATTGTGTATTTTCTGTTTATGCCATTTTCACATCCATTGCAGCCTGGTCATCTTGGGAGGGGATTACCTGATGTGTGACCCCTTCTTATGGTTTCTTAAATGTATTCATTCTGAAGTGTTTGCTTTCCCTCATGTGGGTTGAGATTTGAGTATGTTTTATTGGTGGTCTGTGCATCCCTTTGAGACGTTTTGTGATTAAACCTAACACAAAAGATATGTGTTCTGACTTGAATAATTAATACAATGAAGAAAATATCCATGAAGTTCAGTTGAATTTATACCAAAGCAGATTTTTTTTTTCCTGAACCAAATTCGGTTGTTTGACCCAACATATTTTAGACTGACCAGTTGAAAGGAAATACGACATTATGTTTCCGCAGGACAGGCGCCATCCACGTTGGCGACCGTATCCTGGCTATCAACAGCAGCAGCCTGAAGGGCAAACCCCTGAGCGAGGCCATCAGTCTCCTGCAGCAGGCGGGGGAAACAGTCACGCTAAAGATCAAGAAACACGGGGAGTGTATGTCCTTTTGCACGCCACCTCGGGTGTCTAGACGCTACGGGCCTCAACGTGTACATGTGATCCTCACAGTGACCAGTCCCAAGTCGTCCATGATAGAGCCTGGCCAGGAAAACCATGATGGAGAGGGTGGAGAGGACCCGACGGTCATGTTAGCACCCCCTTCCAGTCAGAGGATTTTTAGCACACTTCCATCTGTTGATAGTGCAGTCGAGTCATGGGACGGGTCCAACATAGATGCCAGCTTCACCAGCCCGGGTATGAGCATACCTAAACATCATCCACATCACCCGCATGACCATTGTTTAGTGACATGTCGTGTGTGTTTTTAGCTCCTTCCTTCCAGTCCTCCCCTTTCACCTTCCACGAGTGGCGCAACGCCAAAACAGGCAACAGCCACTCGCCTGCTCCTTCTCGACAGCGAGCAAATCCACTGTCGGACTTATCAGGCCTCAACGACGACTGGGAGCACGTCACGATAACTGGGTAAGTGGCAGTTGTGATTACACGCCATTCAATCACATCGAATAAACATGAGTAACAGAATAGCCTCCCTCAAGCAAAGTAATGACAGTTGTCACCATAGAGCAGTTCTTCTAAATTATTTTCTGTCATGCCCTCTCTAGATAGAATAAATTATCTAGTGTCTCCATGTGCACCCCAACACGCGTCTAGATAGTATGCTTTATTCATACAATTGTTATAAGTACACCTCTACATTGCACTGTATCCGTATTAACATATGAGAGAATACCTACACATATGCATAACACTGTATCCTTTTAACATATAAACAAATAAAAAGTAATATGGACCAACTTACAAGAAAGAATATATCTACTAACTGAAACAGCAAGATTTAAAATGCTTCTGAAATTCAACAAAAAAATGTTCCTAAAGTGCCAGTGCTTCTCTGTGTATAACACAGTGCGTTAGGGGTAAAATCGGGCCTAAAAAATTCAGCCAAACCCGACAGATTAACTTGATTTAAAACTGAGCCCGGAGTAAACCCGAAGCTTTACTTTACCTTGACGGGACAGGGCTATTTGCAGTCAAAATATACTGTAATATTGGTTTCCCTCGTATTTTATTGGACGGTGCTGGTACAGGTTCACCGTGGGTCATGACGGAACAGAACCAGATCAGGAGGAAAACTTTTGGTCTCAGGCTTTGGAGGATCTAGAGACTTGTGGACAGAGTGGAATTCTTAGAGAACTGGAGGTAAGCTCGCGCACCAACACACACACACTGATTGTGATATGATACATCAATTGTGTTTTTCATTTATCCTGTTAATAACATTTACAATTTGGGTGAACCAATTAAAACCTTTTAAAAATTCAGAATTTTAAAAGGGCCTGGTTGTTTTCCAGGAGCCGGAAAAAAAGCCAGACCTCCTCTCTGGGGTATCATCCTGGGTTCAATTTATTCTTTATCCCCACTAATTTTTTCACTTACTCTCTTCTTGTTTTATTTTTGTTTTTGTGTGCGTGTGAGCTAACTCATTGACTCTGGTGATATGCATATCCTAACAATAACGCTGAAGGACTTCCAAGTGGCTTTTTTGTATATCATTGGAAGTTATTCTAAATTATGTTTCATGTTTCTGGATGGTTTAACTAACAAAATGTCGATTTCTTTGTTAAAATTTATTTACATTCAAATCAATGTTTCGCTCTCTTGGATTTTAGAAACACTTAAGTGATTTTTACAATTTTTCACATGTATATTCTATTAAAAGTGGGCTGCGTCGTTTAAGGAGTCCTTAAAAATTGAAATGAGAATATTGTCCGTTTTAAAGACGTGTTGCCTATCTGAGATATTTTCCACCGCGCCTATCTACTTTTACCTTACTTTTATCAGAACTGTTTGTGACTCGCAACTCATTAAAAAGTAGGGGGGATGGTAAGTGAGTCGATGGTCGTGGATTTATGTTAGTGTAGCATGAAAATTGTTAAAGTAGGAAAAGGACTGTTTCAAACTCCGAAAAAGATGAAAAAAGGAGAGTTTCTTCGAGCGCATCTAAGTAATGCGCGTACATGCACACGCAACACGAGTAGCTTGACAGAGGTTGCAATAATGTTTTAAGCCAGAAGATTTCGTCAGCAAGTGGACCATTTTTAAATTCCAGACAGCACCTTTAACAAAAATGTAGCATGTGAAATTTTGTAGCAGTTGTCTGCTCGCAGGTCATCCTGGAAGGGGAATTTCCACTTCTGTGGATCCTTCTTAAGGTTTATTTTTCTCATGTTGAGTTTTTCCTTGCCCGCATATCGGTTTCATATCAGGGGATGGTGTAATTGTGTTCTGTGCAGCCCTTAAGACATTTCGTGATTGAGGGCTATACAAATAAATATGACTTGACTTTGTGACATGTTGAGCATCAAAAAAGTTTGTGTAATATTGAGCTCCTTTTTATTGGTTGATTTCATTTTTGACATGTAAAATACGTGTACAGCTTTGAACAACATTGAAGTGCAATTGGGTGCCATTAACCAGCTTGTGAGTCCCTTAGTTATGCCAGTGTGAGCAAGGCATGCTAGGACAGTTTTAGAAATGCATGCATGCACCTGTTGGAGTCCAAAGGCACGGTAATCTTGACACATCCTTTTTTATTATATGGACATGTGATTGTCTTCTCCAGGCAACAATCATGTCTGGCTCCACCCTCAGCCTAAACCATGAACCGGCCCCATCTCGCACCTCACTGGGTCGACAGGCCAGCTTCCAGGAACGTAGCAACTCCCGCCCCCAGGTGAGCACCACGAGCCTTAACTTCTTCATTGTATTGATTCGAACAAAGTACTCACTTTATCCCCCCTCCCCTCCACCAGGTGACCCCACGCTCCAACACCTTGCCCTCTGACCCCCAGCGCAGAGCCTTTGCCATGAAGAAGATGAGGCAGGAAGTCAACGACATCCTCAACCAGACACCAGTAGAACTTCACAAGGTTAGCGTGAAGCTCTCTCCCCCACATTCCTACAATCTTTTAGTTTACAGTATTCCCTTGCTCTGTCGTGGTTTAATTTTCGTTTTTTCGCTACTTTGCGGATTTTTGTCGTGTATTGTGTTTTGCATTCTGAGTAGCTAGACAGTCACTCCACCACTTCTCTATTTCTCCGTCACAATTGCAGTTTAATATGTACATGTGCGTAAAATATATCGCTGAATAGACATAACATACGTTGGAATTGTCTTGCAATTTCGTTTGTCATGTAGATCTGCAGCTAACTACAAATTTTTTAACAGTCCACTACTTACGAACCGTTGAAACGATTAATCTAATAATCTGGTTTAAAAAACATCCTAAATTTAGCATGAAGTTTATCTAGTTATGGGTTAAAAGTAAAATGCATCGTTATTTGAACATACTCTGGATTCGTACAAAATATAAGTAAAAATCCACCTCAGTTTAAGTTCAGTTTCCATTAAATGTAATCCACATTCTTACAATGAGATTCTAATGGGTCCATTTGAACCCAACTGATGTGTCGGGAGTCATTAGGAGACCAAACCCCCCAATTCCAACCCTTAATGCCGAGCGCCAAGCAGGGAGGCAATGGATACCAATGTTGTAGGTCTTAGGTATGACCCGGCTGAGGCTCGAACCAGCAACCTCCCAGTCTCTGGGCGGAGGCCTTACCCGCAAGGCTCTGCTGAGCGAAGCCTTTCAATTGGGACTGCAAGTGACAACTATTTTAATAGGCGAATGGTCACCGATGATTAAAATAGTCAGTTAAAAAATCGTATAATTATTATTGTTTTCTTAAATTTAGCATGAGTTTGATTTAATTGTGTGGCAAATTATAAAACACAAGAAGAATTGATAAATACATCTGATTTAACATACTGTGGATTTGTATGAAAATTCAATAAAAATGCCCGATCTAAAACCAATTAGGTCCTGTGTTTGGTCAGTCGAGACATGAATCCTTGAATAAATCAGTGTCCAATTTTAGGGACAAGGAAAATAAGTGATAAATCAAAATCAAGCAAACATTCTTTTATCCTTGAAAACAAAAGAAATGGCTCATAAGCAGCATTAGAACAGCAAATAAAACTAATATGATGTCCATTTGCAAAGTCTGTTACGAAAGTACTTAACGGCCCTCAACACAGGCTTCCTGCAAGGTCTTAAAATTTAAAAAAGTCTTAACTTTGATAAACCCAAATTATGGCCTTCAAAAGGGTCTTGAGTTTTGTCTAAAATTTAACTCTCAAATGTATGGTTTCTTTTCAACAACTTCGACTAATCGTTGCAGCCCTATTTTCAGCGAGTAGCTCAAGGATGAGAGCCTTTGATAAGCTGTTGTCTCCATTGTAATCGATTGAAACATGTTGGCAAGGACGTATATATTTGGCATGGACGGAGGTGACGTGTTCTTATCTATATTGTGCAATCATTGTTTTGTCCCCACCAATATTATGTGATCACTTTCCCGTAAAAAATCCCAGTCAATTGACGTTTCGTTTACTTTGTAGCACAGAAAGGGTTTAATTACGTTCTCTGCTGAAGCGCTGATGCATAGTACCAATGTATTGGCTGTGCCGTTCACCTAATTAGAAAAATATGTTTGGTTGTAATTTTGTCCCCACCAATGCCAACCCCAAACCTACACCAGTGCATGTCGGTGTATAAGAATCTTTCTGCCCAGAAGAGAAAAAAATGCCACGGTTTTTTCCCCAATAACAAAGAAAACATTTATAAAGTACAGTTCTTTTATTTGTTAAACAAATGCTTGAGTCTATGAATGGGTTCAGTTCTTTGGTTTCAATGTATAATAGGGCATTCAAATCTATCTACCCTGGTCACATCCCTCGAGAGGGGTGACCGACAGCAAGACAAACACATCCAAAAAAATAAAATAAAAAAGGGAAAAATTTGCCAAAAACACACACAAAATTTTGTGGACCATGGTCAACCCAAATGCCCAAACACCCAAACAAGTTAACCACCTCTGCACCCAAGTTGGTCATGCTTTCGTCCCTCCAGATGAAACGGGACACAAGAAAGCGGCCGTGTCACTCGGGTCGGGGTGACACAACTAGAGGTAAGATCGGGCCCAAAAAAAGCACCCGAACCCGACGCAGGCCCGGGGGGTATTAAACCCGACCCGGACCCGGCCCGACTAATTAACTGGATTTGCTGGCCCGGCCCGAGGGGGCCCGAAATTACATATTTTATTTATAAGGAGGGGTGATTTATGATAACAAATTAAACTCTGCCTTTTGTTACAACATCTAGGCCTAAGTTAAATAAAACTGTATAAACATTTACATCTTTTATATTTCTGTGTCTGCACTGCAATCTGTCATTGACGGTTTTTTTTTTGAGGTAGCGAAAACATTTAAAGGCGTCCGTCATTTTGACGACTTGATCATTGGGCCATAATCCACAGCAGCAGTAGTAGTACGCCTTTAAGATTTTAGCGCAGCACTTTCATTGAGAGGGGATGTTGACGTGTTGTGCCGACTCCTATGCAAATCCCCCCCCCCCTGATCGTATTCTATATAAAACGCTTATTAAAACAATAAAGCGAGCTAATTATAATCATTGGGAGATCCTAGTCTATATAACGCGTTTATTTAAACAATAAAGCGCGATCGTATTCTACAGATTGCGTTTTTTAACGCGGATGAAAATCTCACCAACGTCAATGTACGCTTCCGACAAAAGCGATCGTATTCTATATAATACGCTTTAAAACAAAATAAAGCGAGCTAATTATAATCATTGGGAGATCGCGTTTATTTAAACAATAAAGCGCGATCGTATTTTACAAAATGCATTTTTTTAACGCGGATGGAAAAGTCACCAACGTCACTGTACGCTATGATTTCCGCAACCACAACTAATTGTACACAAATAATATTCATTTGATTTACTATAATATCCGTACGTAATGTCTTTTTTATTGTGAATGAAACCCTGGTTGCATTGGATCCCGCGGTGTAAACAAATTGTTGTTTTTTTCATTTAAAATCGGAGGGGGGAGAGGAATTTCCATAGGAGTCGGAAAAATAGCGATTACAGCTCCTTCTCCGTTTTATCCAAATTATTTATTTTATAACAAGTATTCCTTGGTCTAGTATCCATACATAGTTTAAGTATATATTTTTAATGAACATTTAACACATTATTAATTAATTAAAAAAAAAAAAAAAAAAAAAAAAAAAAAAAAAAAAAAAAAAAAAGCAGGACCGAACCCGACCCGACCCGACCGTATGACTGACATTTCAGGGCCCGACCCGGCCCGAAATTGCCTCGGGTTCGGGTTCGGGTTCGGGCTCGGGCCATAAATCTTACCTCTAGACACAACACACTCTTCTGTTCAACAGCATGGCCCAACAGCTTTTGCTGGATTACCCCTGCCGCATCATATGGGTGCCCTGCCCATCCCTTAGAATTTGTCCTGTGGTGTGAGAAAGGAGCGAGGGGACTGGGGATCCTCTCCTCTCTATCTCTACTCCCTAAGAGACAGCGAGACAGCAATAGAGCATTCATAAATAAATAAATCGAGTTTTCTTCGCAGATTTTGCCAAGTGAGGATTCTTTTTGGAACGTTTACCCCCGTGAATAACAAGGAATTACTGTACATTATGCGTCTTTATTAAAGCCTGCGATTGTAAATTGTAGGATTTTGATAGTTTAATGAATGTGTGTTTACTTAAACTGAAGGAATTTTTGGTCACATTTAGGAAGCAACCAAGTTATTTTCATGATTTTGGGGAGCCAAATGTGTTTTACGTGCCCTTTGATTGACAACTTTGTTGCAGCTGACTCTGGAAAAGTCTTCTGACTTGGAGGACTTCGGCTTCAGCGTTTCAGACGGTGTTTTGGATCGCGGCGTTTACGTGAACAACATCCGAAATGGCGGCCCCGCAGAGCGCGGAGGCCTGCAACCCTATGACCGCCTCCTGCAGGTAAACACAGAGGCGATACGCATCACAAGTAAAATGTTTTTGCTTCCAAGTGAAGAATACACTTCATTGTGTTCAGATCAACCATGTGCGCACTCGAGATTTTGACTGCTGCCTAGTGGTTCCGCTTATCGCAGAGTCTTCGAACCGCTTGGATCTGGTCATCAGCAGAAACCCCACTTCCTCGGCCAACCCACTGACCAATCACACAGAAGGCACAAAAAACAGCCACGCTCCTCAGCCAATCGGTAACCAAAAGGGAGTGCACGAAGACACGAGTGAGGACGGAGTACCAATCAAGTGGAAGAAACCCGGGGAGGGGCTGGGGGTGTGCCTGGGGGTGGAGCTAGTCACCAACACTTCTGTATAGAGACTGAATGGGCCACACTCCCTTGGTGCTACACACAACATGTGAACATTGACCTGCAAAGGCAGTCTGAAAGCACACTTCACACTGAAAGAAAACTTCCCAGACCTCATTTTTATCCGAAGTCTTATCTCATTTATGATTGAGCCATGACTCCTATCCCGTTTTCAAACATAGACCAATACAGGTTGCACTACTGATCTTGATTTTAGTCCTAATGCTACTACTGAATTGCCAGTACCAATCTCACAACAAATCAGAAATATCGTACTGGTCGCTCTTACTAACGACACTGGTCTTGAGCTTTGTCCTTATCCAAACTACTGATCGGTATACCATTATTTTTTCCCATTCAAAACCTTGATATCCCTATTTCCAACTAATCCGAATATAGTTTAAAATTCTCATCACTATACAAAAACTGTTCCTGATTTCACTCCAAATTGTCATCGCATTGCTGAAACTTTATCCAGAATCCATCAATGCTGATCCCAAACCAAGGCCAGCTCTCAATGATGATACTGATCCCTCCAAATTCCAATCCCACTAAAATTAAAACTTAACCTTAAAGGTAATCACAAATTCTTAAACATGCAAAATGTGAGGAAAAAGTACATATTTTTTGCCCTATATACACACATATATATATATATATATATATATATATATATATATACTTTTTGACATACTGTATTGCATTATTTCAGGCCTTAAAGTAGACCAAAAAAATTATACATACACCTTTATATATATATATATATATATATATATATATATATATATATATGATAATGCATTTAAGACAGCATGTCTTGTATTTGTCATCCTGAGCAGTGACGTCATCAGAGGAACACCAGCGCACCCTAGCAAGCCAGTCACAATATTGTTTTACGTGTTAATTCGTCAGAGGTTACAAGTCTTTTAAGAGAGGTTTTGGTAGATTTTGTGGAGAAATCTAGGCTTTGTGTGGCAGGTGGAGTCATGGTACAACAAGGGGGAGCAGCCAAAAATGGACTAACTCGCTAAAATAAACACACAGAAAGCCAAGGGGGGCTAACCGGAATCGGAAGGCGGCCTCAGCCTCACTGGAAAAATGCTAGGCTAACCAACAAAAAAGACGTGATGAGCAGCTAGGACCTAGGCTAGGCTAACAGGGAACCATCAACAAAATACGGAAATGGCGATAAACGCAAAGCCGTCCGGGAATAAATCAAGGAACATGGAAAACACAACACTAATGCCAGGCTAGACAATCAAAAACACAAGGTGAACAGCCAGGCTAACCAGGAACAAAAAGTGGCAATTGCTATGGCCATACATGGAAAGCCACCAGGGAATAAACCTAGAGACACGGCAATACCAGCGCTAACGTAATGCTAGCCGGCCAAACAGCACACTGTGGACAGCTAACAAGCGCCACTTGGGAGCAAACAAAACAGGAAAGCCCTCGGTAGCTCCGATGCTAACAGGGAGCTAGCCGGACAAAATTATACCAACCGCGACACACGCGGTAAACAACATCAACGAAAAGCAACAATCGCCTACCTCCAGGCCAAAATGAGCGGTATGCAATCGCTGTTCCCTGTCTATTTCAAGCTCGCCTTACTTGTTGGGTTGATGGGATTCACCATTTTGAAAGTTTTGAGTTCCTTCAATGACGTCACAGCTCTACATGAAACAAGCCAGATCGCTCAACTTTTGAGACTAAATTGAGACGTGGAATATTTTGCTACATATTTGCCTAATTGTGGGAAACACTACACATTCTGTGCCTAATTGAAAAAATATCTTTTTGGGAATATCTTCAACTTCCGTCCTTTATCTTGCGATTGATAGTGATACCAGTTCTGTTCCAATCCCTATTCCATTCCTGGTGCCCAATTCTTAACTTTTGTTCCTTTGAGGCTGTGGATTGGTGTGACAGGAATAGAAGTTCCAACAGAAGCACAGCAGCAGCACAAAGACTAAGGAACAATTGCAGTTTCCAATCTATTGGCTGCAAGTCGTCGCCACGGAGACGACCAACAATGGACATATTTCTATTGACCCAAAGTGATAGGAGCATCTGTATCTGAATTGGAGTGGTGAAAAGGGAAGTTTTAGTGGGAACAGAAAACACAAATAATGATGATGATGATGATGACACTGACAGACACTGAGCAGTTTAAATATATTTTTTAATGTTTACACACGTTGACTGGCCACACTGTGTGTGAGCGTGTGCGTATGTGTATTGTCGTCTTTGGCCGTCTCGGCTCTTTCCCCTGTTGACCCCGTCCCTTGCTGTCTCTCGGCCAATAGGCCTGCAGGCAGGATGACACACTCAGTAGATTGGCTGGAACCAATCAATCAAAAAAACAATACCAGACTTTGATTGGTTCTCATTCAAACGCTTACGAGCATGACCCCGCCCCCTCCCTTCAGTAACTGTGATCAAATATGCTAACAAATTGTGTGTTTTGTTTGACTGTTGTCACTTTTCTCTGTTTGTTTGTGTTTCCATGACGACTGGACCTCACAATTACATCCCCCGGAAAAAAGGTTGTGTCCTTGTCGTCGACACGGTTTCCATGACAACATTTTGACATTTTAGAAAACATTGTGACACGTACGTGACGTCAAACATTTAGCTGCTAGCTCTCTTGCCTCATTAGGAAGTCGACATTTTCATACGCGATCGATCAGAAGCCTCTAATGACAAAAAAATGCTGCTCTGTGTTTGAGAGAAGAAATGTGATTGGCTGTTATTTTCTTGGTTGCGATTGGGTGTTCTACTTGACTTCAGTTAGCCGTTAAGCTGTTCAAAGCACAGCGCCTGCTAGTGGCTAGCGAACAAGTGCACACAGCTAGCTTGTGGCTAGCAAAATAATTAGCACAAGGCTAACACAGGGCTAGCTCATTAGCACAGCCGTATGGTTGGCCTATCCTGCCGTTGGTAGTAATAGATGTATAAATAAAAAAATACAGTGCCTTGCAAAAGTATTGCCAAACCCCACACCCCAAGAACTTTTTGACATATTGGTTTGGACTTTGGCTGGTCCCTTTTAACAACTTCTATTGTTACTTTTAACTACTCCATTGTAGCTTTTGCTTTATGTATAGGCTCGTTGTCCTGTTAGATGGTGAACCTGCGCCCCATTCACAGGTCTCTCGCAGATTCTAACAGATTTTTTGCCCGAATCGTTCCATCCATGTTCCCAAATGCTCTAATGTTCTTGCCAGTCCAGGCTGAAGAAAAGCAACCCCAGAATATGATGCTGCCACCACCATGTTTAACAGTAGGGATTGTGTTTTTGGGGTAATGTGCAGTGTCATTAAAAAAGCACAAAAAGTTCAATTTTGGGGTATTCTGACCAGAGCCCCTTGGTCCATGTTATTTGTGTCTCCAATGTAGTTTCATGAAAAAGCCAACTTTAACGAGGCACTGTATTTCCACATTTATATGTACTTATGGCAGGATCGTCTCCATATGGCCGAGCTCACTTCAACGAAAAACAGTTAGCGTTGACCATTGCCACCGATAAAAGGAGCCAATGGGAAACGGGAGGCGTGGCTTTAGAATGCGCGCCATAAAGCCATACACATTGTGTCTGTATGCATGTGTTGCGCGTGCACAATATTGCAAGATTTTGCTCACGTGCACGCACACACGTGTGCACAAACACACGCGCATTGCACTGCCATTGGAAATGGAGCATTGACTTCCATGTAGCTTCACCATTTAAATGAAAACTGAACCAATGTCTTTTGTTTCAGGAACACGGATGATGTAAAGTATTTTTGTACAAATTTCATACTTTGGTAGCATGATGTTCCTGCTGTGTGTCCTGCTGTCTCCACTTTTCTTTGTGTGGACGACTACTGAGAAACAATAAACACCAACTGCTCATGACGCCTTTTACTACTCTTTTTGGAATTCATTGTTGTGGTATGTTGGCGGGTCGTGCATCTCTCACCGAGGCCTTCAGTAGGCTGAATGAATCGATATTTTATGCGTATACATGTAAAACATTTACTGCTGCTACAGCTGCAACATATATTAAAAAGCATCAATAGTAACATAAGTTTGTACTACTATTTAGCGATATCGCCTCGTTTTACCCATTAAAAGTCCATTTTATTTGTGCACAAAATTCATCCTTTCTTTTCTCAAGGTTTCAATTACTCAGTGGTGCATTTCAGTTTCATACGGAAGTTCTTGATGAATAACAGAAACTTGTGATATTAGATACTCTCAATTCTGCAATATACTCAATATTCATAAAGAAGCAATTTCCCCTAACATACAAGCGAAATTTAGAGTTAGGAGTCACCAGACTCTTACATCCAGGTCTATTATACTACGTTGTCAGGTGGGAGCATTCCAAAATGGTGGCCAATGAGAATAAAATTTACCGTCACATTCTCTTAGATGAAATTTATGCCAAAAGAAGATATAGTGTTGCCATGTTTTAAAGGCAGGTTGTTTTGATACTTCTGTTACCGCCCCCTAGCCAATCATAGTTTGTGAAACTGGTGATGTTTCCCAAGGCCCGCTAGCAGGCCAGATTCGCTAACTCTGAATGTAATTGTCTCAATCACCGGTTGGCTGAAATGTTATTGGTTAAAAGCCTAATTGGGAAAGCAAGGGTCTGGAAGCAGCACAACCAGGGGAAAATGCATTGAAGTGAAGGTGACAGAACATTTCAAATTACTTCATAACAATGGACAAAATATAATTATTACACAATTCAGATATTTTAGGCCAACAATGAAGGTCTTGCAGGCCCTGACAGCCCACCACTGGTTGTAAAATATTTAATATAAGTATCCTCACAGGTTTTTACCCCAAACCTTTTTAATAGCGTTTTTTACATCTCCATTGATTCACACCGATACGTGCAGTCCGAGAGGCTATGTCTCACCTGTCATCATGAAAATGTAAAATCAAAAATATATAAAATTGTTATATTTATTCAGTGTTAAAGTTTTTTGTCATTTACATTTCGTTTTTAAAATTAATTAATTTTCACGGGGTATTATAAGTACAATTACTTTGTTATGTGTTACTGTGCTATGCGTCTGCAGACCAGAGTGAGGCGCACTATTTACTTGCCTCATGCCAAAAGGTGATAGTGAAACCAAGGATTCTTATTTGGCACACCTTTCATCTCTAAATAATAGAATTAGTGATAGTATTAGTAGGCAAACGGCAAGTTAAGCCATCCAGTATTTCCTTTTTCGTTGCATAGACTTTGTTTTTATAACAGAGGATTACCCATTTATATGTATGTATATGTATATATATATATATATATATATATATATATATATATATATATATATATATATATATATATATATATATATATAAAACATGAATAATGTTTGTGTCATGTTTGTCCCTCCACAGAAGCCGTGTAGTTTTCCATCATCAAAGAATTTTAAAACACTGCCAGAGAGCCACTAGGGAGCGCAAAAGAGCTGCTTTTTGCGGACCCAATGTCGCTTTATTCGTCTGCCTTTGCACTTTTATTTGTAGAAGTAAAATAATTCAAGTTATATGTTTTTTTGTAGTATGTTTTAGTATGTATTTATATCAGTATTATATTTACATTTTCAGTATCATTGTTGTAATGAAACATAGGCTGAGTCCCATTCTTCGCACTTTCACTCGCTATGTGCCCTAGTCACTCGGTTTGCGCGTTCACGTGAAAATGGGGTGTGTCCCGATACTCTCAAGACCGAGGCAGAAGTGCCCTCAAACCATGTCGTAGCCACTTCAAGACCGAGGGGGCTCTCGACCTCCCTTGGCAGCGAAGTGACTACCCAGAAGGCTTTGCGAATTCTCAATATCAACAAACATGCCCGGAAAGGAACCGCACAAATGTAAGTAGTTTTCCACAACCGCGCATGTATTTGCAACAAAATGTATTGAGATATCTTAGTTGGACGTAAATGCAATAGAAAATCGTATTTTCGCGTTAAAACACGAACATTGCAAAATCGCTACTTTACGAAGTGCACTAATCTACCAAGGGAGCTGGCAAAAAAATATTCACGCTACAAACTGTAAAGTAGGATAACTGTGCAGAAAATCACGGTTCAGCCCATCCCTGTTTTTATCTTAAACGAGTCGTCCTTTTACATCTACTGTACATGGCCAGTCGCTAAAGGAGCATAGTCAGAATACCGTTCTGGACATAAGCGCTTGTTTACTGCACACAATTTCGGGTGTCGTGTTTTATTTACAATATGATTCTTTCATGTGAGATCAGAATGCATTAGTTTTCATCATGCATTATGAGTAATGTCTCCGAATTTCACGTGGAAATACAGTTGATACAAACTACTATCACATAGTCCACTGCCTTCTCTGTAAACACATATTAAGTAAACTAATTACCTTCTCAAAATGTTGTCCAAATGTGGAGACAATTCTAAAGCATATGTGATGCTGGCCAATAGAAGGCTCATACAGCCATAAGAATAACATGTCAATTTTGTGTATCTATTCACTATCAAATACTTATCCAGAACACATCCTATAATTTCCTGTCTCACATCAACTTGTTGAGCACCCTATACACAGTTGTTTTTGTATAATACATCAGCATTAAGTAATTCTTGTTTTTTCCACCCAACCTAAAGGCCACTGTAGAACGTCCCGTGGAAGAGCTGGTCACCATCACAGCTACCACGCCATCCACACCACCGGGCACGTCGTTGGCACCTTCTAATCCGGCGCCAAACCCCAAATCACCCAGAAAAAAAAGGAAGCACAATACACTCCTTGACTTTTTGAAAGTGGAGTCTGCCGGAGTGAGGAAAAGGCTCGAAGAAACTGTGGCCAAAACTGAGCGGTTCCTGTCCTTTTTGGGAAGCTCGTGGACAAATTTCCAGAACAGTGACATCTCTGCAATGTTTCCCTTTGTTTTATAAAAGGAAAATATTTTTTTTTATTAAGAACTCAATGAAGTTCCAGTTTGTGTTTCCCAGCTTCATGGAAGTATTGGTATATTTTTGTTAAAATTTGTGACACATTATTTATTTACTATTATGTATTTTGGCCCAATGTGAGTTTGTTTTTCTGAAAGTAAACTATTATTTAAGCTGGAGTGATTTGTAGTTGTTTTCTGTCCAACAGTCACATAGTTCACACACAGTATCTCACATCATTATGAAATAAACCACCAAGGTGTTACTCAAAATGAAGATGTTTATTGAATAGTAATGCAGAAAAGCACATAATGCAAATGTGGGTCTGACTTAAAGAGCCTAAAATATGGCTTTTGGGCAATTTATTCCATATTAACTGTGGACAATTCTTTGTACGGTGGACCTGGGAACCCTGAAGACCTGTGACACCACACGGTAGGACAGAGCGTGGGCCAGCCAGTACACGTAGATCAGGACCTCCAGCCACGGCCCTGTTCCCTCTTTAGCAGCTCCTGCAGGGCCCACATAACCTTCTTGCTCAACCTTAAGTCCTGAATGAGTTCTGACTCCACATCCAACCATAAGCACAGGATGGGAACATTCCTGTCCAACCTGTCCACGCTTATGGGACAGCCACTCTGGAACACAATAGATAACAAACAATTTAGACATAAATGTGGGCATAGAAAAGAAAAAGACCGCTTTAACTGTGATGTAAGCATCATGAAAAAATGTTGAAATGACCTTTTTTATATCCAATGACAACTCTTTTGAATTAAATTCCTTATGAACTAAGGTTTTTGGGTCGTACAGGGAAGTTTGGTGACGATATTATGTCAGCTTAAGGGTCAGGTGGACTGTTCTTGTGTTTGTTTACTTTTCGTCATGTCACACATTCAAGACCCCTACTATATGTCATAAAATGGCATTAAGATACCAATAAGTAGATTGCCATTTATGTCTACACAAACATAGGGTATTATGTGAACGTGCATTGTATGTTAACTCTTTCTGTATTTGACCGAACGGGTCATTTTTTTTAAATGAGTGTACGTACCTTGTAAAGATGAATCAGCACTACATAGCGCCGAAGCTGTCTTCAGTATAGCACATTTCTCCTCCGTTGATTGGAGACACGGAAAAGATGAAGAGCTTTCAGGCAATCGGTAATAACACAGCAGTAGCGGGCATTTTTAACGTTGCACGAACTCTCCAACTGACACACTGCAGGTTGAGACTCAAGTTGTTTACATGTGAGGTAGACCAATACGTCACTGAGGTCTACAGCCAATTAATATTACCGCCATCTCCTGGACAGGGGTGGAACCTTGCAAGTCTTGTCCAAACCATCTCCACTTTGCACTCCACCGGCGGAGGGCACTCCTCTATCGAGGGACCTCACTGGAGGGTCCTCAGGGCCGAGTGAGAGAAATGGGATTGGGCCATAGTCGTGTGTAGCGTAACGGAACCGGATATGATGCACTATTTACCGTTCCTTGCTATCACTCGTGCGTCGTTGTTTTGGGTTTCCAACAAGGCTTTACTTTGTTGTTTTTCTCCACGTTTATGCTGTTTATCTAGCACAAACCGAAATATTTTTCTCGAGCGAAGCGGCTGCTGGATTTACGGCTCAGGAAGCAGCAGCATGTCCACGGCACTGGAGAGTTACATTAACCGTAAGCCACCGCAAGCTAACTAACTAGCTACGAGCATGCTCCTTTTCAATGAATGAATGCATCATGTAGTGCCTTCTGTTTTTAGCCTTCTGTTTGTGCTCTTTCTTTATCAATATGGTTAAATTTGTGAAGGGAAAACTTTTTTTCTCAGCTGTGTGACAACATTTAGCCGCTTTTCCACCCTGACACAGGGTGTAGTACATGGTCAAGTCTATTTGGTAAGTGGGGTATGCTTCCTGACGCCATATTCTGGCTGAAATCATATTTGTTGCGCGTGCAAGTATGTGACATTCTTAGACGCGATCGAATCAACTTCCTTTTTCATCTTTCTTGGGGGTTTGTGTTGGCGTTTGATCTGTATTTGAGGCGGTCCTTTTCATACTTTGACCATTTTCATCCTATAATAAAAGAAAACCATGCCCATGCGCGTGATATCAGTCTGGCAGGCCCCTTTCATTTCAGCGTAATGCACTTTGTGGCCGGAAAATCGATGATAAAAGCTGATACGAGCGATGGGAAAATTAAATGAAAATGAAATGATCTGCATTTCTATAGCGCTTTTCAAGTCAAGACTTCCCAAAGCGCTTTACAGTGTGCTTCACATTTCCCAATAGCGGCTGTGCAGCCATGTAAGGCGCTAACCTGCATAAAGGGAGTATTAGGGGTTCAGTGTCTTACCCAAGGACACTTCGACATGTAACACGGAGGAGCCGGGATTCGAACTGCGATCTTTTGTTCCCAAGACGAGCGCTCTACCTCCTGAGCCATCAGTTGTACATTTCTTACACATACTTAATAGATAAATTATTTAATTTGGCACTTTTAAAGGGCACCTCAAATTACCATCTTACCTGTAACTTATCGGTTAGTCCGTGTCCTGTAAATCAGTGGTCCGCGAAACAGTACCTGGTCGTGGGTCGTTTCGTACCAGGGCGCACACAAAGTTGCCTTATTTTTTCGTCCATATTTATCCGTCAATTACACGGGGATTTTTTTAAATCCAAAAAAGAACTCAATGTTTGGGTGTGCGTTATATAAGAGGTTTTACGGTAGTGCAGTACAGTATATCGCCATATTTGAGCAATGACTGATCAGTCAAAAATATTGGTGACCACTACATTGCATGGTTGGATGCAACGGGAATCAAACCCAGCTTGCAGTGGTAAGGGGTTTTTAAGGGTTATTTTTCTATCTTCGTTATTCATTATCCATTATCCGTTATCGGTCAGTTCATAATACGCTACAAAGCCTAGGAGCCGGGACACTTACTCTCAGCCAAAAGGCCAAGCTAAGGCCCTAGCCCTAAAGCCTTGCTGCGATCATTGCGAGATTGCAAAAATCAAAGCCTTGACCTAGTACAGAACTTTAACCACCAGACCACTAGTGATGTAGAGGACATAAGAAGAGTATTTGGATATGAGCTCATCATCACACCTTTTTCACTGGCAGTAGCGCGTTGTTCAAGATGTGGAGCAATGATTCAAATCATTTATTGGCAATGTTAACTATGAACTCAATACCAAAATACAATTTTCTATGTATTTATTTGTTGTGCATTTAGGATAGTTTACGGCAAAGGACTTTCTTTCATAAATAAATAAACCATTTATAGTAAGTTACATAAATTCAATAAAATGTTTGCCTATGGATACGCAGCATATTACTCCTATTTGAGAATCTTACCTTGACTAAAAATTAAGGATCCGCAAATACCAATTATTATTATTAGTGTTAAGAGAAGGCCAATAACCAAAATTTGGAGATGATATTCATTTGCTATAAAAGAATAAAAAATTGTGTAAGAATTTTTTAATGATGCAAAAAGAAACAAAGAATATTTGTCATGAATTCCCCAAAAAACTTTAAGGGTCCCTGAAACCTTTTACAGTAAATACATTTGATATTCAACACAACTAACATGATTAATATTTTACATGAACAAAAAACTAACGGTTCCAGAAATTAAATTGGGCTTGGCACAACTCGTATGAAGATACATAAAAACTTAAATAGCCCTGATTTAAGAAACCCCCCCCCAAAAAAAAACTGAAAAAAACAAACCCCCCAAAAAGTTAGGACTATAAGGCGCACCTGATTATAAGCCGCATCATTGCATAAGCCGCAGGGTTGAAAGCTTGGGAAAAATTACGGCTTTACGGCTTGCTCTCCGAATTTTAGGGTAAATAAAGATGTCAAACCAAACAACATGACTCAAATTAACCTAAAGCAAAGAGTGCATCGAAAAATTAATGAAGCTGGCGAATTGAAAAGATTTAGAGCCATATTGACAAAATTATGTTTATCGTTACAGCTAATTACTCAGCCTTCCACTGTAGCGTTATTTTAGGCTCTTTCTCAATCACAAACACACACTCTTGATTAACAAACTAATGTTATGATGAGCGCTAAAATAAGTTTCTACCTGAAGGGGTTTCCCTAAAATAAGTCAACTAAAGACGCTGCCCTACGTACGAACGAGATTGTTTGTAAGTTGAATTTGTTCGTAAGTTGCATCAGTGCTATATTTTGTATGTTTAAGGTTTATATAAGTATGGTTAGGCTTGTATAAGTAACCTGTATTGTTTTGTACTAAGAAAAATAATCATTTAATAAACTAATATGCTCTATGAAGATAAATAAAGTGAGGTTTGAATTACTTTTGGAAGATGTGCTTCAAGAGGTCCTCCTCCGTGGTAGACAGTAGACGAAAAAAAAGTGATCCAACCATTTTCTCAACCGCATCAAGCTTTCTTATTCCACTTTCATTTCAAAAGAAAACGGCTTGCCTCTTCTTCACACTTTACACCAACCATATTGAATGGATGCACAAGACATCAAACAATAAAAATGTGCGCGCTGGAGATAGTAGACATAGATAGTATAGAATGTTTACTCACAAACTACGAAGAGGAAGTGGATTTTTCTTCACGGTGGATGCTGGGTGAGCTCTCACAGCGCCACACGCTGGTAGCGCCGGAAAGAAGCACTACAGTAATGTATAGTACTTGGAAAAAGGGTCACACAATACACAATCTAAATTTTTTGACAGCCCGGAAAAAATGTTCGAATCTATGGTTTTACGTAAGTCCAATGGTCGTAAGTAGGGGAGCGTCTGTTCACTTTTTAGGCTATTGCTAAATAAAACACAAGCTTTTCTACCGCAGAAATTTCAAAATCTCAATATCATCAGCGCTCTTGATTCACGATATGTCGGGACTTGAGTTAGCAGAGCTGCCGCTGTTTACTCAGCTCTAACGTTATTCTTCCTGCTCACTTATCCAATTAGAAGCCGTGGGTAGGGTGGCGTCTGAGACTGCAGGCAGGAGAGAAGGAAAGACAGGATCGGCTGCATTGGATTCTAAATAATCGTCCCGCTGAATAAATAAAAAAGCCCATACCGATATCCGTCAATTTTCCAAATATCTGTGACGATAATACGTCTACCTTTACTAAAAAGTGTAATAATGCGATAAAACCGAACGCCTTTTCACATGTCATATATATCCCTCGTAATCTAGATATTCCACAGTAGATGATTTTTTTATCGTTGTTATTAATCATGTTATTATTGGGTGTCTGACAATTGTACAGAAAAGGTTTCAGACCACTGCTATAAATGATCGACTCTTGTTTTGACCCTCAGGTACGGTTGCCATCGTGACGTCAGACGGCAGGATGATTGTGGTGAGTTGTGTGGTTTGTGTTTAGTTTATTTAAAACCGCACAAAAACATCACCATGCATTCCGACCTTTCGACATTCAGACACAATATTAACCACTTAACGTTTCTGTGAAATTCGCCTAAAATCTCAATTTAAGACATACCCAAAGCAAATTGAAAGTTTTTCTTGAAACGTTAGGAGAATAGGGTCCCTTCTGAAAGGTAACACGCTGAAATTTTGTCTCAGACTGAAATAATCACTGCAAGTCCTACTAACATCGCTTAATCGGAGTTGGAAAACACAGAAATTGGTTTTGATTCTGCCTGTTATCTTGGGTTTTTTTTGCAATCAAAATCAAATATGTGCAAAGCAGTGTTACCAGGGGCATCTTAACTGGAAAACAGCGGAAACAGTAGCTCGAAGCTTTACCTGGTACCTTGTCAAATTTGATTACAATCTATAAATTGTATTTAACACATTTTTTGAGGGTAGCTCTTGGCGTTTCCAAAAGTGGCCATTTGAAGACGACCAGTTTACAGCACTTAAACATCTGCAATTGGTACTTTGCTCTGGCCAATTTATAGACATTGTGAAAGAGTAGTAAATGTTTGATTTTTCTCTTCACATATCTATCACTGATTGTGCACACTTGCACGTAATAATGGTGCGTAAAAATGAATCACGGGTGGCATTAAGCATGTTTATTTTGGGGTCTAATTTGAATACTCTGTGTATATCTGCGTATCCTTCTTTTCAGAATTTCCCTGGATAACCAATTTGTCAATCATCATTTGAGTCGGTGACTTCCGGTTAAAGATATTCAGAGCTAAAAGAGGCTGAGTTGTTTTTTATCAATACAGGCCCTTAGAGCCTAATGCCGTATGTGGATTGTGGAAAAAAAAAGCCTGCAATTGGCCAAGATTGGTGTCAATCAAAAGGTCAGAGGCTAATGGCCATATTGGAAATAAATTTACGAGTCTTGTTTATTTGTAAGCGGGAATTATGATGCTAAACAGACCGATTGCAACAAAGAACGTCCAACGATGCAGAAAATCTTTTAGGCGGATTTTATTTTTATCTGTCGGCATTATCGTGTGTTTTGGAGTAAATATCTTACACGGTTGTGTTCTCTGGACTGTCCTGGGTGTAGGAAGCCCATGTTTGCAAATAATCTTCTCATAAGCTGATTCCTAGGGTACTTATTAGTGAACTATCCCGGCTTTATAGTTTTTGGGTATCTTGTTTCAGACGGATCGTGACGTTTCTTTGACAAGTATGCTTTCCGATGATATACGAGGCATGACGTATTTCAGTGACTGGTGACATTGTGCAGACATGTATTTGTTTATCAACAGTTAAGGGGTAACAAAAAATATGATTGTTTAAAACTTAAAATGGCAAACTTGTACCAAAACAGAAATCGAATGCGATCGTTGGAGCAGTTTTTTTGCGCCTCTCCTCAAAATAAAGCAGCCGTAGACAGCTGAAGAGTGACATCATGTTCTATCTTGCCGTTTTGGGGGGGTTTGTATTTGTTAGTGTTGCATGTAAATGGTAAAGTAAGAAGAGGCCTTCTTCAGACACAGTCCGAATGACAACCCAAATCCCAAGAACAATCAAAAGTCTAGTTAAGTCATTTTTATTTGTATAGCCCTTAATCACAAATCCCTGTAACTGTATTTTCCAACCAGGAGGCCGGGCACAGTAGTGTGCTGTGAGATCTAGTGTGCCGCAGGAGACTTTTCCGTCTGCTTGAAAATTGTTAACTTTGTTGCCTAAGAAAACAGTCAAACGATACAAAGTTGAAACATTCATGCTAATTTTGTTTGAATTGATTAAATGTTCAATAGAAACTTTTATGTAAAATGGTCTTGGCGCCATCTGCCGGACCAACGGGGTACTACAACTCTCATGTCAACAGAATTCTGTGCGCTCTCATTTGCAATGAGTTGAGGTACTTAGTGGATCATAAATCACGTGATACAACGAATTAATGATCTGATTAGTTGCCAACGCTTTTAATAATTGATTTTAATCAATTAGTTGTGGCAGCCCTAACGTGCTCCTTTGTCTAAAGCAGCTTTCAATAAATATATTGTATTTTCTAACCCCAAAAAACGAGGTCGTTTTGTTGTTTGAACCAACTGAAAAACAAAAGTGGTCATGTTAGCACAAACAAGCTATCTAATTGGGTCGTTTTCTATAAAACAATCTGGAAAGTTAGCTAAAATTGACTAAAGCAATCATATTAATCCTTTTTCACCCAATTTGGGTTTTAGTGTTTTTATATGATTAGAGATTTTTTTCGGAAAAATCTATACCAAAAAATAATAATCCCTCCTTTTTTTACAGGAATTGCGTTCCAAAAAGGTCTTGCGATACTCAAAACCCCTATTAGAATTAATTTATTAAATAACCTTATACATTGAAACATAAGATCAAACACAATTTACAGAATGAGAATGTTATGAAAAACTGGTATTACCTTCCATTAGGCAGGGGTTGGCAACCCAAAATTTTTAACCATATTGCACAAAAAAAAGTATGTCTGCTTCTGCAAGAAAATAACAAAAAGGAAACGTGCGGGATCTGTATTGAACACATTGAAAATGTTTGTGTCCTGTTTGACCTTCTACACTACAGAAACCATATCTTTTTCCATTCTTAAACATTTTTGAAAAAGCGCCAGGGTGCTACCAAGGCTGTAGGCAAGTTTAGCGGGTCTTGAGGTTCAACTTTGCTGGCGCTAGAGAGCGTCTTGCTCTGCATTTTGGGCCCATCTGCAGCTTTTTTTTTTTTTTTTCAGTCCAGAGCGTTTTTTTTTTTTGACATGGCCCTCAGGAGATACTTGAAGTTGAAAAGAGTGCGCATACGTAAAGTTCGTCAATTTGTCTAATGTATGTACAACTCAGACCGCGGGCAGACACATGCAGAAAAGGGGCAGGGCGGCTATTTAGTCAATCACTATGCAGAAAGAACACAATGCATGTTGAAAAATACCAAAACTGCAATAAGTAGAACGCGATACAACTAGGGATTACTGTCCTACAGCTTAAGGCAAGTTAAATTCAAGACTTTTTAGAATTCTGTTTGAAATCAAATTTAAGACAAGAGTCTAGAAGAAAAAAAAAACATAACCCACATGAATTAGAGGCAGTTTTTGACAAATGTTTTTTATTTTTTGATCACATTTCAGTCTATTTGAATACTTTTTATCTGAAAAACATAGCACCCTCAAGTTTGACATGGAAAACGAGAAATAAAAAGGATGTTTACAATACTTGGATCCTCAGTCAAAACTGGCAGATAACCATTATTAACAAAGAACTCTTTTGCTACATTCCTGAAACCTTTTTATCACGATGCATGAAAAATTACTTTTCGGTCCAGTGGAAAACTTTTTGGGAAAACATAACACCGCTATATTCATGACCAATTTTTGTGGAAGATTCATGAATTTTACTAAATCGCTGTCTACACATTTTAAGACTTTCTAAAATTGGTTTCAAGAGATTTTAATGCCAATTAAGGCCTTATTTTTAGAATAATGAATTCAATGCTGCGTGGCACGGCGAATAAGTGGTTAGCGTGTCCACGGCATACAGTGCATCCGGAAAGTATTCACAGCGCTTCACTTTTTCCACATTTTGTTATGTTACAGCCTCATTCCAAATTGTATTAATTTAATCTCTTATCTCAAAAGTCTACGCAAAATACTCCATTATGACAATGTGAAAAAGTTTTTTTTTTTTTTTTTTTTACTTTTTTTGAATTTATTAAAAATAGAAAACTAAGAAATCACATTTACATAAGTATTCACAGCCTTTGCTTAATACTTTGTTGATCCACCTTTGGCAGCAAATACAGCCTCAAGTCTTTTTGAATATGATCCCACAAGTTTTGCACACCTATCTTTAGGCAGTTTTGCCCATTCTTCTTTGCAATAAGTCTCAAGCTCAATCAGGTTGGATGGGAGACGTTTGTGCACAGCCATTTTAAGATCTCTCCAGAGATATTCGATCGGATTCAAGTCTGGACTCTGGCTAGGCCAATCCAGGAAATTCAGGGAGTGGTTCTGAAGCAAATCCTTTGAGATCTTGGCTGTGTGCTTTGGGTCGTTGTCCTGCTGAAAAATGAACCTTCGCCCCAGTCTGAGGTCAAGAGCGCTCTGGAGCAGGGTTTCATCCAGGATATCTCTATATAATAATAATAATAATAATTTCCTTTGTATTGTCATTCTTTGTAACAATGTACACAGAACAAAATGTCGATACACCTGACCCGTTGTAGCGAGCCGATGCGCCGCCATTTTACCAATGTTATAAGTCTTAGGTATGACTCGGCCGAGGCGCGAACCAGCGACCTCCCAGTCTCAAAGCGGGCGCCCTACCATCTAGGCTACTGAGCTGGTATATTGCTGCATTCATTTTTCCTTCTATCCTGACTAGTCTGCCAGTTCCTGCTGCTGAAAAACATCCCCACAGCATGATGCTGCCACCACCATGCTTCACTGTAAGGATGGTATTGGCCTGGTGATGAGCGGTGCCTGGATTCTTCCAAACATGGCGCCTCGCATTCACACCAAAGAGTTCAATCTTTGTCTCATCAGACCAGAGAATTTTGTTTCTCATGGTCTGAGAGTCATTCAGGTGCATTTTTAGCAAATTCCAGACGGGCTTCCATGTTCCTTTTACTAAGGAGTGGCTTTCGTCTGGCCACTCTACCATACAGGCCTGATTGGTGGATTGCTACTGAGACAGTTGTTCTTCTGGAAGGCTCTCCTCTCTCCACAGAGGAACGCTGGAGCTCTGACCGAGTGACCATCGGGTTCTTGGTCACCTCCCTGACTAAGGCCCTTTTTCCCCCGATCGCTCAGTTTAGAAGGCCGGCCAGCTCTAGGTCCTGGTGGTTCCAAATGTCTTCCATTTACGAATAATGGAGGCCACTGTGATCTTTGGGACCTTCAAAGCAGCAGAAATTTTTCTGTATCCTTCCCCAGATTTGTGCCTCAAGACAATCCTGTCTCGCAGGTCTACAGGCAGTTCTTTTGACTTCATGCTTGATGTTTGTGCTCTGACATGCACACTCAACTGTGGGACCTTATATAGACAGGTGTGTGCCTTTCCAAATCATGTCCAATCAACTGAATTTACTGCAGGTGGACTCCAATTAAGCTGTAGAAAGATCTCAAGGATGATCAGTGGAAAAAAGATGCACCTGAGCTCAATTTTGAGCTTCATGGCAAAGGCTGTGAATACTTATGTAAATGTGATTTCTTAGTTTTCTATTTTTAATAAATTCAAAAAAAGTAAAAAAAAAAAAACAACTTTTTCACATTGTCATAATGGAGTATTTTGTGTAGAATTTTGAGATAGGAGATTAAATTAATACAATTTGGAATGAGGCTGTAACATAACAAAACGTGGAAAAAGTGAAGCGCTGTGAATACTTTCCGGATGCACTGTAGTTCTGATGTCATGGGATGGAATCATCCTGTGGGGACTTTGCATGTTCTCTCCATGCTTGCGTGGGTTTCCTCCGGGCACTTCGGTTTCCTCCCACATTCCAAAAACATGCAGGTCAGGTTGATTGGCTGAATTGTCTCTAGGTGTGAGTGAGTGAGCGAATTGTCTGTCCCTGTGTGCCCTGCAACTGGCTGGTAACCAGTTCAGGGTGTTCCCTGCCCACTGCCCGAAGACTGCTGGGATAGGCTCCAGCACCCCCGGGACCCTACTGAGGATAATCGTGGCAGATAATGAATGGAATGGATTAATTCAATGGTTTTTAGGACTTTTCAAGGATTCGCAGGAACCCTATGTACTTGCTTGTACTGCTTAAGGAGACATGTCTACTGATACCAAAAACGTATTAGATTTGGACTTATACAAGGATGCACTGATTTAAAGTCGGCTACCACACAAATGAATCAATGCTTTGTTTCCGATTGTATTAATGTTATTGATGTTTGGTTAGGGCACGTTGAAAGGCTTCGACCAGACCATCAACCTGATCCTGGACGAGAGTCACGAGCGGGTCTTCAGTTCGGGTCAAGGTGTGGAGCAAGTGGTCCTGGGACTCTACATCGTCCGAGGAGACAACGTGTATGTATGGGTTCACGTTGCGCGGTTTTGTGGGTGACATCGACACCGTCTGACTTTGTTTTGTGTCCGCCAGCGCCGTGATCGGCGAAATTGACGAGGAGACGGACTCGACACTCGATCTGGGGAATATCCGAGCTGAGCCGCTCAACTCTGTCGTCCACTGAGCTAAAACCAAGCACCACGTTGTAGGCTTTTTTCAAATTTGCATTATATAAATTGTGTTTAGTTAAGTGACATTTTATGCTTTAAATGAGATTTGTGAATCAAGCATGTATTTACATTGCTTTTCCTCAATAAATTTGTAGATTTTTTTTTCCATGAACAATTTATATTGCATCCCAACGTCAAAACGTATATTGTATATTGCCATGATTAGTGAACACTAAACTGCTTACATTGGCATTTTATTTTTATCTTATGACCCTATACACATTTTAATATACAAATAAGCGATTTAATAAAATTAATTTACACTTATTTTGATTTTTAAAAAATTCCTTCATGGCCTAATCCAATAACCTTTCCCTCAATTTTACCCCTTTCAGTAAGACTGCACATTCACGATGAAGGTTAAGTGAATCCTCCAGGAGGTGTAGAATAAGGTGGAAGAAAGAGGGGCTCAAGCCCTGGTTCACAAAGTCAGCTTAGAGGCGCCCTAGCTTCTCCAATTACTCCCCTTCCCAGACATTTTTCCCCTTACTCTGGCAAAGCTCGTATACAATAACAATAAGAAAGTCTGAATCCTCCTCAAAGTGTTGAATAAGAAGAAAGAGTGAGGGATCCAAGCCTAGTTTTACAAATTCATCTCAGGAGCGCTCTAGCTTCTCTCGTTATTGTCAACCATCCGGAAGCAATCTACCAATAATATCTGTTTATGTTGTGTGGTTTTATGGAACGTTAACGAAAAGGAGAGGTGCAGAAGAAGTGGTGTCTGTGAAGATGAGGAAGAATAAGGGTGAAGTGCAGTTCTCGTCTGGCGGCATATATATTTGCTTTGCAAGTTTAACATACAGTCGTTAAAACCGGATACTGTTTGGAAACGAGTGAAGTGTACATAGTCACGTGAGGTGACAACAAACAGCTCGAAGTGATGACTTAATAAAAGCAGAAGGCGCATACCTGATTCTGATTTGTTCTTTGCCCCCACCAAAGAAGAGGAAGAAGAAAGATGAAGTAATGGGATTGAGTCTAAATCATTAAAAACAATTAAATAGTAATGAGTAGCACCTTGATGAACATGGCAAAATGCTTCCCCTCAAACTGGAAGTATCACTTCTTGCACCAAAGTTTGATTTTTCCAATCATCAATGGATCCCAAGATTACCGCGCTCCCCAGACACTCGATCTGGTCTGGACTTGGTGCCGGGTCCTCATAGTGGACCCGAAGCCAGGACGTGCCTGAAAACAAAATGGAGCTGAAAGTGTTGTGATTCGGTCAAGAAAAGATCGGAACTCACCTTTTGTGATTTTCTGGCCAGGGCAAAATAGTAACTCTGCTCCCACGCTGTGATTGATAGGCTCTCCTGCCTTAGAACGCCCCGCCCCTAATTTATGGAGCACTTCCGCTATAATTAGACCATCCACATCCAATATTACACCTATAACAACACAAAAATATATCCAGATTTTTAATTTTAAAGCTGCATATGCGTAAATTCTGGAAATTCAACTTTGTTTTTGTACAAGCCGCACCAGATTTTAAGCCGCAACCATAGAAATGACCTAATTTATGTCCATTTATTACATTAAAAACAAAGTCAGCAAGAAAAGGCCCAGGACAGAAAAGTCTTCCCGCATTTAGGAAACTGTGTCCGCAGATGTTAATCTCTATCAACTCGCGCAGCAGTCAATACTTACCAAAGTGGCATTAACATATAGGCGGGAGTACGACAAAAAACATTATACGTAAATGCTTGGAATCTTTCTAACAAGTCATATCAGCTGAATGAAGATTTTAGTGAAAGCAGGTGACAAATTACATGTACACTTCAGTTAGTAGTTTGTCATGTGTGCAAGGGATGGGAGAGCTTAAGAGAAATTGCATGTCAACAGGCTGTTCTGATGGTACAGGTTTAAATTTTTAGTCAGTACAGTACATTGAGTTTTGG
The DNA here is from genome assembly GCF_059441175.1 of Urocampus carinirostris. NCBI lineage: Eukaryota > Metazoa > Chordata > Actinopteri > Syngnathiformes > Syngnathidae > Urocampus > Urocampus carinirostris. The sequence continues at coordinate 22,049,516 of NC_142359.1, forward strand.
TTTGAGAATTTTTTTGTCATTCTCCTGCGTACATGTTAACACCAATATAATTAATATTGTATGTTACGCTAGTTGATTGACAGATTCAAAGAATGAGTGTCTTAATCAAGGCCTAATGTGTTACTTTAACTGTACTAGACATTTCCGCACCGGTTCCGCCAAGATCGTGATCTTCCTCCAAAGGGGACAGTGGAAAACTCACCCGTCCGTTAATGCGGATCACTAGTTAAATGACTGGTGATTTGGCTAGCGAAGGGAGTCATAGTTAGTCGTGCTGTTTACCAGTGCTTCATTGACTTTCTTTCTTTTGACATTCAGAATACTTGGCAGAAATCAAAATCGACCCAGATGGGGCGGAGATCGCCGCCACCTCGGGAGAACCACAGGAAGGGCCCGGCTTGTTGAAATTTGCCCACACCCTTGCGACCATCCACCTTGCGAAAAAAATAAGTCACATTGTTATCTGCAGTGTTTAAACTGTAGAAATAAATTAGAGGCTTGTTGTCCGGAATTAAGGGTCAGTGGATCCATTTGGTAACTACCTCCAGAACCCGACATTTCACGAGAACCATCTCAATTGCCAGCAGAAAACCCTGTTCCACAACAACCTCCAACTAATGCGACAATCCAAACTTCGAAAAGTTGAGGCGTTAACACACCGAAGGTTCAAAAAGTAATAGTTGAGCAAACTGAAGAGATAAGTGTTGCCAACCGCCATTAAACACGAAGAAGACATTAGTGCACACAAGAACACCAATTTTAGAACAAGACACTTCAAGGACGTTCTCCTTGTCCAAAGTTTGTTTTTCTCTAAAAATATGAAAGCCGCAGGGGTTTTTACAATGTGATACTCAAGTCTGAATGAGTTTTCCGCCAATTATATACACCGATAACAAAGGTGACCTGTCGATGAAGGTGCTGTATTTGAGTCAGATCAGGGGTCTTCTGGTACTAGTATCCATGGAAACCTGTACTATCTGCTTCATGTGGGGGAGCAAAACCCTTTCCAAAAAAACTGCAAGGAGCAGGATGAGCACCGCCAGGCTGAACTTGCCCAGGACACACCACAGGAAGTGGTGCACTTACAACCCAGGTGGGTAGGGGATTGGCGAAACGCGAAAAAAAAACAAATTTGAAGTTCATACCATCTTGGCTGGCGGGCAATTCAAGTTGATGCTTGGCTTTCCTCAGAATTTTGTAGTAATCTGCCTGCGCGGAGCAAAGCGTCCTGGCCGTTTCCTTGGAAACACCCTGAGCCTCCATCATAGCTTGGAACTTAAGCAGCGCGCCTCCGCTTGTGACAGCCTCGGAAATCTTGCGTCTGCCTTCCGATTGGTCAGTTGCCAGGCCCGTCATGGTCAGCAAAAGCCCGCCTGAAACACAATCCGACATAATCCTTTAGAGTGCTAGTAGACAGTGAAACTAAGGTAGAGGTGCAACAACTAATAATTGCAGTACTTATTTATGAATCACGCACATTTTCTTTTAACCGAAAAAAAGATTGAAAAGTCTGGTTACGAGTTCTACACGTTAGTATATCTCCGTAACGATTGATCAGTCAAAAATAATGCCACATTGAAACAATTAAGGGTAGGGTGCGCAATATAAGATGTCCCAAAAAGTTTACAATATTTATTAAGTATGTTAAAAATGCCAAAGTGAGATCAAAGAACCTTTATATATATTTTTTTCCATTGCACGTATCTGCTTTCATCTTACTTTTATTCTCGTTGTTCCGGCCACGGAGCACACTATGCGAAAATGGGGGAATTGGGTTTGGACAGAGTGTTATCGCCCGTGTAGTCGTGGTTTTCTTTCATTCCAGGCTGAAAATGGTAAAAGTAAGAAAAGGAACCTTGAAATACTGTCCAAAGGCCAGGTCAAACCCCAAAAAAGGGAAGAGATAAGATAAGATAGTCCTTTATTCGTCCCACAATGGGGATTTTTTTTTTGTTACAGCAGTAAGACAGTGAATAATGAATAACAGCTAGAAAAGTTGATAGGAGCGCATCTAAGAAGTTCACATACTTGCCCGCACAACAGAAGGCGCTGCGATGATGATTTTGAACTTACATACACCAACTCTAAGCATCACAGTTTAGTGCAATTAACAATACTTAGAGGAAAATAATTTCAGATATTTTAGTATTTTTAATGATATATTAGATCACTGGTATTCAACTGGTCTGTTTTGCGGACCCGCCATTACACCCCAATGCCAAGCTGTGATCCCTCCCAAAAAAGTAAGAAATAAGACGTGTGCTGAAAATTGTAAACCCCAGGAAGGCAGCAGATGGAGTACCAAGGAGGGTACTCAGGGACTGTGCCGAACCGCTGGCTGGGGTCTTCACCACCATCTTTAACCAATCCCTGTGACAGGCTACCGGCCCACCCTGCTTCAAAACCTCCACCATCATTCCCATTCTCAAGAAGTCAGCAGTGGAAAGCCTCAACGACTACAGGCCTGTTGCACTTACGCCTGTGTTCATGAAGTGCTTAGAGAGGTTGGTGTCCCAGCACATCAAGGACGCCCTACCACCCACACTGGACCACCATCAATTTGCCTACAGGGCAAACCGCTTCACTGATGACGCCATAAACACTGCACTTCACACCGCGCTGAGCCACCTGGACCACCGGGGGAGCTACGTCAGAATGCTCTTCCTGGACTTCAAGCTCAGCCTTCAATACCATTATCCCGGAGATCCTGGTGGAGAAACTCTCACCTAGGACTCTCTTCCTCCATCTGCTACTGGATAATGGACTTCCTCTCAAACCGCCCACAGTCCGTGAAACTCGGCCACCACGACTCTCCCACCCTAACACAGCACCGGCTCTCCCCAAGGATGAGTACTGAGCCCCCTGATTTTCACCCACTACAACTCCGACTGTTCACCGACCCACCTCACAAACATAATTAAGTTCGCCGATGATACTACCATGGTCGGCCGCATCTCTGATGGGGACGAGGTGGCGTACAGGGATGAGGAGGAGTCACTGACAACGTGGTATTCGAAAAACAACCTCCTACTGAACACCACAAAAACAAAACAAGTCATACTGGACTTCAGGAGGAAACGCAGGAACCCAGCACCACTCATTATAAATGGAGACTGTGTAGAGGGAGTCCACTCTTTCAAATTCCTGGGTGTGCACATCTCTGACAACCTCTCCTGGTCTTCAAACACCAGAGCTGTGGTAGGTAAGGCTCAGCAGTGACTCAATTTCCTGAAAGTGCTCAAGAAAAATCATCTGGAACATCAGCTGCTGGTGTCCTTCTACAGAGCCACAGTGGGGACTATTATGGCATACTGCATTACGGTGTGGTATGTGGTCATCGAGGACCCTTCTCACCCCGGCCACCACCTCTTTGACGTGCTGCCCTCCGGCAGACACTATAGGTCTCACAAAACAAAAAACAGACTCAGACAGTTTCTTCCCCAAAGCTATCACCACCCTAAATACACACTGCACAAAAAAAACAAACTCTCCACAAATGCTATTTAAGGAGGAATACCAATGCAAACACACTACCTCATAACGATGAAAAATTGTATTCATGTCAAGGCATTTTCAAGTCAAGTCATTTGTATTTGTATAGCCCTAAATCATGAAGAGTCTCAAAGGGCCCCACAGATTATTACACTATATTACACAGACTATTTTTCAGAATATTATTATACATTCCCCTGCTCTGGAGCCGACGAGAAGAGTAGGTTATTCATATGCTATAGAGTAGAAGTGAGCGTCTATGCTTACTTTGCACAATGTTGCCTATTTGCACTACTGCATATTGCACTACTACGATCCCCTGTAAGAAAACACTCAATGTAAATATATTCTGCTTTTACATGTCCACACTTTCTTGTGTAAATATTTTGTGTTCATACATATCCAAATTATTTTTAAATCTTTTATCTTAAAAGTCAAAATGTGTAACTGGAGTGCCACGTCCAATTTCGTTGTCACAATATGTTCAAACCATTTTGTAACAATAATAAATAATAAAGGTATATTCTATTCTATTCTATATTGAGCGAAATGTAGTGTTCCAATATGACACGGTGTCCCTTTAAGCAAAGCTCACCGAGCGTAGTGACGAGCTCCATGAGGTCCTTCCGGCAGGCGCCTTTAAGCAGTTGGAGTGCCTCGATGACTTCCAGACTGTTGCCCACACTGCGACCAATCACGGTGTCCATCCGGCTCAGCACAGCGCCCGTGCGCATACCAAGATCGTTGCCCGCCTTCACCTACAACAGCACAAAATTCAAGTCGTATGGGTCTTTGAATTAATTGTAGGAATTCTGGCGCTTTTTATCCCAAACAGCTTTTAGTTTTAATGTTGTTGGTTGAGTTCTCATACCTACTAATTAGAATTCATTCCACCCGACCCGAGTCACGGTATATTAATCCGAACCCGCCCAAACCCGACAGATTAACTTGATTTGATTAACGAGCCCGAAAAAAACCCAAAGCATCAATTTGCTGGCAAAGTAATCGAAAACACAAAGCTTTACTGTAGCCTCGCGCACTTCAGCGCCGAACTACACGTTTCGGCTGTACTGTGTCGCTTGGTGTTTTCTTGGGGTCGAGTCCTTCAAATCAAGTGGACACTGCAAGTGTGCCTAAATGAACAATTTAGCCCGAATTTCGGGCCGGGTTCGTGTCAAGATCAGGCCCGGGCTCAAGGGCTTACTTCTGTTATCAAAACTACCGTTCTATCCATTAGACTGCCGCTTTTTTCCCCTTAAAGCAGAGCTCCTCAATTATTCTCTGTCACGGTCCCCCTCGGAAGAAGAAATCCTCTCGCCTTCATTTTGCTTGGAGATAAAATTCCGGCTGTGCAAATCTATTCTACAGCGTTCCAATTATGATAAGCGCAGAGTCAAGTTTGATATGTGCCTAGCTGACATAATGCTAGCAGTATGTGTGGTTAGATACAGTATCTAAATGGCACAGTTTACATGGTGTCACATCAACAGACCCTGTTTTGGCTATATGTCACTAGGAAATCTTATACATGGAAGCTCATTAATCAATGTACAGACGCTGCCCTACTTACGAACAAGATGGGTTCCGAACGATCGTTCATAAGTTGAATTTGTTTGTGAGTTGCTTCAGTGCTATATTTTGTATGTTTAAGGTTTATACAAGTATGTTTAAGGCTTGTATACGCAACCTGTATTGTTTTGTACTAAAAATAAACATTTAATGAAATAATATGGTATATGAAGATAAAGTTGAGTTGAACTTACTTTAGTAAAATGCGCTTCAAGAGGTCCTCCTCCGTGGTAAAAAGTGGCCAAAAAAAAGCGATCCAACCATTTTCTCAACCGCATCAAGCTTTCTTATTCCAATTTTATTTCAAAAGAAACAGCTTGCCTCTTCTTTACACCAACCGTGTTGAATGGATGCACGAGATATTAAACAATAAAAATGTCAACGTTCTTATCGCGCTGGAGATACAGTATATAATGTTTACACACGAACTAAGAAGAGGATGCGGATTTTGTTTCTTCAGGGTGGATGCTGGGTGAGTAAGTAGGGGAGCGTTTGTGCACGCACATGCGCACAGCGAATTGGTAAGACGTCCTTGAGGCGTAGGAAGGAACTGCATTCCTTTTAACACCAGCTCAGAGAGCCAGTTTATTAGTAAAACCACGCATAACTACAAAAAGGTCTTACCAGAAGCTGCGCCAGCTCCTTGGCGCCGCACAAATCTTTGTAGAGAGCAGCCCGGCCAAACTTGACGTCCAGAACTAGTGCCGTCAGTGACTCTGCACCCTTTTTGGAGATGATGGAACCTAAACGGTAACAATTACGGACATCGGTTTCTTTTAAAGAGATAACGAAAGACATTTTTTGTTGAATTAGGCACAGGAGATGTAGCGTCCCCTCCCCACAATTATGCAAATTTGTCGCAAAATAGTCCACCTTCCGGACGACTCGAGAGTAAAAGTCTCAAACATGATTGATTTGGCTCGGTTCCTCTAGAGCTGTGACATCATCCGGTGAAGACAAGACTCTTGGTAATGGAGGGTCTCGTTGACGCAACATTTGAGGCAGCTCCAAAATAGACGCCCATTGAAGAGACCGGCGATTGCGTAGAGCTCATTGGTGCCTTGAGAAATGTCAACTTTACCCACCCTGTAGTCGGGGAGCCTTGTGACTGTTTTGTCTGAGTTGCGTGCTTCAACCTCCGAAAGCTGCCTGAGGTCATTTTACCTGCTTCCGGTTACATTGAATGCTTCTTTTTTGCCAATTGTGGCTTTTCCATTGTGTTTTTCATTGAGTATGTCGCGGTTTGTATTATATTGTCCGGCTAGCTCTCCATTAACGCAGAGGATGTCAAAGGTTTTCCAGTCTTGTTTGGTCCAGGTCAGCCCCTGTTAGCCATCTTTAACAGACGGTTAGCCTCCCATGTCCATTGGGTTCGTGTTTGTTGCCGTCGCCAATTTTTGTTGTTTGGTTCCTGGTTAGCCTGGCTGCTAACTGTGTGTTTTGGTCAGCCATCCTGTAGTTGATTGTCCCAGTTAGTGCACTTTAGCAGCCGGCTAGCCTGCCCTGTCTGTTGGTTCATTTCCAGTGATTGTTGCCGTCCCCGGTTTTTGATGTCGGTTCCTGGTAACCTGGCTACTAACTGTGTTTTCGGTCGGCCATCCTGCAGTTGATCGTCCATGTTAGCTCTCCTTGGGAGCCGGCTAGCCTGCCGTGTCTGTTGGTCAATTTCCAGTGTTTGTTGCCGTCCACGCTTTTTGTTGTTGGTTTCCGGTTACTTTGTGTTTTTGGTTGGCCAGCTTCCCTTTTATTTTGCAGATAGGTTCCAGTTAGGCCTCTTTAACAGCCTGCTAGCCTGGTGTGTCCATTTTTTTAATCCTGGCCAGGGTTGCGTAGGGTTACTTTAACTGGATTACTTTCAATTACTTTTGGATTACTCCAATACCAAATATGCTAATAAAAGACAAAAAAAACTTAATATGAATAAAACGACTAAATTTTGTGCAGGCTTGGGGAGTAACAGAATACATGGAACGGCAAAAATGATGTTGGTAAGCTGTTTGGATTTATTTTCATTTTGTTTCTGTCGCATTTTATGTTCGTTTTGCCGGAGATCAAAGAGATCAAAGTCAGGAGAGAAAGCTTACCACGTGCTGTGAGTCATCATTTTATTCATATTTAGTTTCTTTTGTCTTTTATTAGCATATTTAGTATTGGAGCAATCCAAAAGTAATTGAAAGTAATCTAGTTAAAGTAACCCTACCCAACCCTGATCCTGGCATGTTAGTTCTATATGCGTTATTTTTGCCAGCTAGCCCCATTTTGGTTGCTCAACCTTTGTTATACCATTACTGAATCCACCTGCAACACAAGGCTTGTGCATCTTCCACAAAAACTACCAGAATTTGGCTAAAAACACACTTGGCCTCTTTGACTAGAATACAAGGTCCCGGTGTTACTCTGATGATGTCACAGCTCGGGAAGTCAAAGACAAGACAGGCTGTCTTTAAAATGCATTATCTGGGAAAAGAATTGGAATATAGAGTTGAAATACATATGGATTTTATGCAAAATATATATACAATTTCTCACATTTCAAAGGTTTTAGACTTGGGTCTCAAACTCGCAGCCCGGGGGCCAATTGCGACCCTCAGGATGATTGTTTGAGAACCTGCCTTCATATGAAAGTTAAAAGGTCAGTATGTATTATTTTCCCACTAGATGTCGCTGTTTTCTGTCGTGTGACCGAAAACGAGTGGGGAAATAAAACAAAAGGAGACAAAGGAGGCAAAGGACAAAGTGACCAAAACACACCTTACTACTTTTGAAAAGGGAAATAAGAAAATACCAAAAACAAAAAAATAAATAAGACAAAAAGTGAAACTCGAGAAAAGGGGACGAGAAAAAAAAAGAAAACAAATACAATTTTGGGGGTTCGTGTTTTATCTCTTTAATTCCTTCCTTTTCTTTCATTGTCCTTCTTTGCTTTCTTTTCCCATGCTTTTCCTTTCATTCACACTTTCTTTTACTTCTTTCTTATTTCTTCTTCCCTATTTTTTTCTTTCCCTTCTTTTTGTCTTTATTTAAGAACGGCTAGGTAAACATTGGAAGAAAAATTTTGTTTTTGCTCACTTTCACCTCCATTGTTTGTACTCTTCCTTGGACTCATTTCTGGGTGCACTCCATACTACAGTGACATCTAGTGGATCAAATATAAAAGAATGTCCCTTTGAGAACAGTGGAATGTTTTTATCTGTGCTGTTTTTTGTGTAAAACCCCATTTGGCCCAACCTCACCCAGACCCTAGCTTCAGTGGCCCCCAACTCAATTGAGTTTGAGACCCCTGCTTTAAATGTTTGATGGTTTGGCCTCAGGGTTCCGGCGTTTCTTACTGGTGATGAGTGGTAAGCTGTCCACAGTGCTGGTGATGTCACGCGTGGCGTAGATGATGCGATCGGCGGGTACTAGCGTCTCTGTCTGGCCCACAATGCAACAGCCCACGGTGCTCAGGATGGAGCGCACCTGATAAATTGTCCATTGCAAAGAACAGGGTTAGTACACCCTTATCACTGCCAAATTCAAACATTTTTTAAGGACTTTCAAAGGCAATTTTGTAATTTCCCCAGTACAATTAAAAGAAGAAATCCGATGTAAATTGTGTATTTTGTAGATCCACAAATATATCTGCAATTCACAAATGCGATTTTTAATCTTATGAGTGAATATATCAAGACATATGATTTTTAGATCTTGAATAAATCACAAATATAATTGTTTTTGAGACAAATCTCTCCCGATCTAGGTGTTGGGTAAAAATGACAGTAATATGTAGCTTACATTTTCAGTTGCAGTAAGTTCTTCCCATTACAGTTTACCACAGGGAAACCTTTCCTTGTTGTAATTGAATGGCCCGTAATAAATGTTCATAATACGTATTTCTTACACTAATACACATTTCATAGAGCCCTGTTTAAGTGTAGCATCCACCTGCTCTCTCGAGTGCGACCCGTAGGGGCAATAACGCTTCACAGGACAATACCATACAAACTAATGCCGGCTCCTGTTCATCACGAGGGAACAAGAAATGCAATGGCAGAGCAAGGCCACCAGAGAGCAGCATCTGCATCATTTTTAAGTAGACATATGAGAAACACGGCAACAACTTCAAGCATTTTTCAAGGGGAGGAGATTTTAAGTTTATTATATGAGAGCAGGGGCCGTGAGTGGGGAATAAAAAAGCAAGAGAGACTTAATAATCGGCTCGTGAATGAAGAAAATAAATGCTGATACCGATATCAGTCAAATTCCTGAATATCGATGACGATAATCGGTTGACCTGTAATATATATATATATATATATATATATATATATATATATATATATATATATATATATGTATAGATATATTATACATATTATATATACAAAATATTACTTTTATTTGAGCCTGTAAAGAGGGTTTGTTCTTTAGTGTTAGTGTAAAATCTAATATTTTTAAATTGTATAATATTTGTTAAAAAAAAGGTTGCAACTTTACAGATTTTGCTTATTGGGGATCTTCTTGGAACATAACCCTGTCGATAAACAAAGGATGATTTTTTTTTTTTTGAAGTGTCCATTATTCATTCCTATGATTCATGATTCATTCTTTTCTTTCTTAAATATTAATCGCTTTCTGAATCTGTCAATATGAAATGTATGGTTGCGTTCATGTAAAAGAAATATCCTTAAAATTACTTGTAATTTTGTGGGGAAATACAAGTGTTTTCCCCCCATTCAACATAAAAAAAAGAAAAGAATGATTTGTATTTTATTTCTGCGTCTACTGTTTTTCTAAAAATCCTGTATGAAAGAAAATAGGTTTAAAAAAATCTACTTCTGAATTTGAAAAAAATACAAACAAAATCAAGTTCAGAATATGAACTCCAACGTGGTTCCCGTGGGCTGGTTCTCAAAATAGCTTACCAGTGATGTGTCTTTGCGATTTTCGAGGAAATGTGATTTCTAACTGGAAAAGGAAATAATTGACATGATCGGTGTTTTTGTTATGTTGACTGTGCTTATTTTAACCCTATTTCTAATAATTACAACCTGTAGTAACGTGATTATAAGATTGTAATAACAGTAATTACATAAGTTGCTATTTTAGAAATGCATTTCAAACTGGTGTCCATTAGCACTTAACAGTAACAAAAAAGTTGCTCTCAGGTTTAAAAGAAATTGGCTACCCTTGCTCCAATGTTTTGCATGACTTAGTGAGGTCTTACCTGCTCAGCTGACTGGTGGATGTTGAAACCAGGAATGGACTCCAGTTTGTCCAGTGTTCCGCCAGTGTGAGCCAGGCCCCGTCCACTTATCATTGGAACCTGGGACAGGGGCCATAGTAATCATTCTATATGAGGAAAACGCGGTACCATATTTTCCACACTAAGGTGCAGCCAAGAACTCATAACTACACACCCATTACTATTTGTTTCATTTATTTATGTATTTTTAATGGAACCATTTCATTGAATTTTTTATGTAACTTATTTGAGATTGTTTCTTTTTTATTTTTGAAGGAAAATTTTCATTTTTAATCCATCTAGCTTTTCATTCATTGAAATACATAAATCTTTTGTCGTAGTTTGGAGTAATCTTAGTTGATTGACCACTATTGAGAAGATTTTCCACTGTTCCTAGTTTTTTTTCAAATTGTAGGGCACTGAAAGTGGTTCGCCCTACAGCCTGGGAAATGGCTTTGTGACCTTCACCAGACTGATAGATCACTTTTTTCTAATTTATTCTGGAATTTTTGGGGATTGTGACATGCGGCATTTGTGATCCTCCATTTAAAGCTGCCCGCACTATACACTGAAAATGTACTCTCCCATACTATAAATGTAGTCATAGATCCCAGATGCAAATTATCTAAGGTGTTTGCTTTAAATAGAAAGTGTCGTCTAGTCATATTTAATTTGTCACACTGAAAAGTTAATACTTTTGTATTCCTTTGTGGGGATTTTTCTAGCTTTAATTTTAAAAATCGTTAAGATTGAAACCAATTATTCTTTCCTGCAATCAGCAAACCAATTTGCCTCCTGGTTTTGCGTGTCCTCCACCATAAATCTTTTTTTCTCTTAAGGATGCTAGAATTTCCTACACTGATTAAAAAAAAAAATTACGTTATTACTTTAAGTTATTTGAGTTCTGATATGAAGTACTGATCCCAAGAAAATTGATTCAATGAACCAGGCCGTTGGAAATAGTACACACAATTTATTAACACAGAGAATCAATGATAGTAAAAAGGGAAGGGGGAAGGCACCGGAGAATATGGGAGTTTTCGACTGCTGACAGTTACTCATAGTTACTAGCACAAAACAAAAGTTTCCCGCTATAATGCTAGTCGATTTGGGAAGAGTCCCTTGTACAGAAAATTACGCTCATTCCCAAGAACAAGCAAACATGGTGTTAAATCTGAAACCGTCCTCTTAACTTGTTGTTGCGGATAGATTTGGTCTCGGACTGTTGAAACGTATGGCAACATGCTGAACTCACAGCCGCAGTGCATGCTTGTACAGCGGCTTGACGCGGCCGTCACGGCCACCCAATGATGAAGGTTCTGTATCTTATTCTAATCTGGAGGCTTCTACTGCGATTCATAACCAAGGAAAATCTGTTTAACGGGGGAAAAAACCCCCCAGCAAAAACACCGTCCTGGAGATTAATAATCGCCGTACTTGTCCAAGACACAGGAATTGGTATAAAAAATATATCACAATGGATTTTTTTGTGGGTTGCGCCTTATAATCTGGTGCGCCTTATATTGTGGAAAGTACAGTAATCAAAAATCAAATGCCATTCATCTTTTTGGGGGTATTTTTTTACATACAGTACCTTGCAGCCACAGGCAGCGAGCGCCGGTGCCAAAACCAGGCTGACTTTGTCGCCCACACCGCCCGTGGAGTGCTTGTCCACCAGAAGCTTCGTCCACTCTTGAGGCCACGACATCACGTCCCCTGATAACATCATCTGTTTGGTTAGCGTTGCCGTCTCACGTGCGTCCATGCCCTGTTGCCAGATTGCCATCAGCATGGCGCCTAAGAAGGGTGGCACATAGCAATCATTTGCCTTGGGCCAAAACCAAAACCGGTCCAAACCTCGATATTATCGATACTAAGCAAGTACTTGGATCGGAATCGATTTCATGACTGACAGGCACAATTTTAGCATCTCTCCCTATCTGGACTGCTGCTGCATCCTGCCTGCCTCCTGGTGCGCCATCCCCTACCAGAAGCCAAAAAGGACGGATGCAAACAAGAAGCGCAGTGCAGTGTGGACTTGCCAGGTCATTTGTGAGGTAAAGTGGTATGTTACTAAGGCAACACCAAAAATTTACAATAACACATTGAAAAACCTCTCCCTGCAGAAAGCACGGAGCTGTAACCAAAAATGTAAGCTTGTTACTGTTCCTCAACAAAAACCTGTAAATCTGTTGTTACAATGGCAACAGAACCAAAAAAGCTTCAGTAATCATTGTGCACTAGCTTGTTTTTAATACAAGCATCAAATGTACCTCCCATTACTAAGCACCCGCCACCCTGTTACTGATCTGCAAACTACAGACTATTATTACACCATCCCCTGATCTAAAACCTACATGAGGGCAAGGAAAAACTCAAATGAAAGATTTCTTAAAATATTGTTGCAGGGTGAAATTAGGGACATTGTAGCTCTTGAAAAATGTAAATATTACTGTTACTGTATTTAAAAAGGATATCAAAAGAAATGAGAATGTCCCGTAACAGGGTGGACAGTTGCCTTATGTATGAAGTAATTGGTACAAAATGTTACAGTATTATATCCTGAGCTGGACTGATAAATTTCTCTTATACAGTAGTTTGAAAGTCTCTGTTTCAGATGAAATGTTGAAAACATTTAATATTTTAAAGTTTTTGAGCGAAGGTTACCATGCTGAAACAGCACCAAATAAGAATGGCTCAATGAAATTTTGTAATTCAACTGCTGTTACAAAAAGGTGCGTTACTCTGCTACTTCTTAAAAACAGATCGTGTTCTAATCCATAATGTCCTCTGATTGCAAACTGTTCATCCTCTGCTCGTGATTAAGACACAACATAAAAAGACAATATTGAAAACAGGGGGTTAGTTTATATGCACATATTGAGCAAAGAATTTAAGGTAAAATCATGCTGAATTTTGGTGTTTTCATACATAAATCATTTTTGCAATACACCGAGTGGTTTGAAGACAAAATGGATTTGGAGTGTCTCAGTTAAGTGTTTGCAATTTCCTAAGATTGCACAAGCCAAATATTAGGTCCTCACTGCTTTCAAAGGTTGTTGTGCACTTTTTCTTCCGTTTCTTTTCTTATGTGGCTGTTTTGAAGTGGCGATCCCAAGTTAGAAGCAGATGTTTTCTTGTTAACGCAATACTCATAATAGTCTGTGGTTTGCAATAACATGGTCTATGCAGCCCTTTGAGACTCATTGTGATTAAGGACTATACAAATAAACATGACTTTTAACCGACCGGCTTCAATGCGAGTATATACGGTAATCCGTAGTTAGTTACTTTCCAAGTATTGTGCTAGTTTTTTGACAAGAGCTCAGGTCTCAAGAGGTTAAATTAAGTTATTAACTGTAACTAATAATGTTTTTCAGTAAAGAGCCCAACAGGTTTGACAAATACCAATCTTATGTGGTAGGCAGTGGTGGGGCGGGCCTTTATGTCGGAAAAAATGAGGTTGCGACCGAAAACTTAAACTCACCTGTTTGGCAATCTTGGATGCTTCTGCTGGTCAGCGCATCCATGAATGTTTTAATGTCACTGTCACTCAGCTTCCCGCCATCGCGCTTCTTCTTGATCAGGTCTGGAATCGACAGCATGGCCACCTGAGGTTGAGACCCACAGTTGCATGTCAAGCAGTGACGTGAAACCAGGGGAGTCAGATCTATCAGATTAATCTATGAATTGATATCAATAGATTGATAGATAGATCTGCCTCCTCTATATGTCAATAGGTATAGATCTATTCATTGATCTATCTAGCTAGCTTTCTATCCATAAATCTAGATATCCGTCGATAGGTGTATTCATCGATTTATCTACCCATTTATAGATAGAATAGAATAGAATAGAATATGCCTTTATTGTCATTGTTACAACATGGGACAGCTGTGACAACGAAATTGGACGACTCCAGTCCCACATTTACAGTGAGGATAAGGAAACAAAGAAACAAGGAACAAAGTACTAACTGACTTTGTTGTCCTCGGGGGGGTGTTGTGAGGGTCAAACAGAGTTCCCGAATGTTGTAGATGTAGATGTATGTATCTATCGATAAATCTTTCTATTGATCTATCCATATACCATGAAATTTGGACTATCAGGCGCAACTGAGCAGCACGGTGGAGCAGTGGTTAGCGCGTGTGTGGCACAGTTCTGAAGTTGTGAGCTCAAACCTTCCTGTGTGCATGTTCTCCCCGTGCTCGCGTGGGTTTTCGTCCGGGCACTCTGGTTTCCTCCCACATTCCAAAAACATGCATGTCAGGTTAATTGGCCGCTCCTAATTGTCTGTAAGTGTGAATGAGCGAGGGATTTGTATGTCTCCATGTGCCCTGAAACTGGCTGCCAACCAGTTCCGGGTGTCCCCTGCCCACTGCCCGAAAATAGCCGGGATGGGCTCCAGCACCACCGCGACCCTACTGAGGATAAGCGGTACGGCTAATGAGATGGAGGCGCACCTGATTATAAACCGCACCCAGTACATTTTAGATAGATAGATAGATACTTTATTCATCCCCGAAGGGAAATTCACATTTCCAGCAGCATCCCTGAGCTGAGAACAATACAATAATAAAGCAAGAAGAATACAATATACAAATACCTTATTGTTTTTATTCTTATTTTCTCATATACATTAAAAAAGGATGATGTTGGTTAAAATTCAGACTAAAGAAAAACATGTTGAATTCATTGTAAACGTTAAAAATCCACTATACGATCTCTTGTTAAAAGTATCTTGTTAAGATGTAAAAGTGTATTGTGATATTCTAAAATGTGTTTTATGTAAAGTGAAAAGAAAGCTCTCTGATATGCTTTGTTGTTAGTCTTACCAGAGAGAACTACAAAGAGATCAAAGAGATCAGACCCAGCAGAAAAAGCTAATGTTGTGACTCATCCATTTTCAGAAACTGTAATAATAAAAACCTCATCATCCAGTCCAGCGTGAATGTGGATCTTTGGTGGGACACGTACACCGCGGTTACATTGGTATGTACAAAATAAACAAATGATAAACAAAAACGTGTCCGTACGATGTCACCAGTCACTGAAAACGACATGTATACCTGTCAACCTGTACGGTTTTGCCGGACAAAGTACGTTTATTATGCATTTTAATACGTGTACGACGTACGAGAAAATCTGTACAGAAAAACGCAAATTTGTCAATAATAGGTACCATCCGGTATACACAGACTATCACGAAACAGCAAATCAATTAAGTCAAAGGAGTTCGCTGCGGAAGCCTCTATCTCTGTATCGTTTTTTTCGTTGCAAATGAAGTGAACGGTTTTATGTAGTGAAAGGAAGTCCGTCTCTTTTTAGAGACATGGCTTTTTTCTCAAACGGCTCACTTGCTTTGATGCATTATATTACGAATTATTATATTGTATAAAGAAGTTAAGAAAAAAAGCAAGTATAAAATGAAAAAATGAAAAAAGACGTGTTTGTGGTTATCCCTTTAATCAGTATATTACCAACAATAATTTAATGCACAAAATGAATTCATAATTTGAATAAGAAAATGTATTATTCTACTTAATTATATTTGCATGCATTTTTTACTTCTACAGTGAACGTCCAAGCTAATTAAATTCTGAACTGTTTTTTATAATAAACCTAATTCATGTCGAGCAACTTAGGCTCTCACAACAAAATGTTAATTAACAATATATATGATATAACGAAACACATGTACAATATAACATGTTAAACTACATAAATGAGCACGTTTGGAAAAAAAATATATAGTGTAAGATTATTTTGTATTTTGTAGGGGAAAATACGACAGTTTGTAAGGGCATGGAGCCGTGGAGCTTGACAGGTATGGACATGCCACATATCATTGGAGAGCTTAAACTCTAGGGATTCAAAATATACTCTTTAGAGAACCTTCAAGCTCAGTCTGAAACAAAATTCCCCAAAACTTTAAAGACAGCATAAGTAACAATTACGTCCCCAGACAGTCTTCAATTTGTGTCCGCGAAAAGGGCTTCATTACATCAAGGATAATCCATAGCATCCAACCGTGTAAAATATTCACTCCAGAACACACTATAATACCAACAGATAAATAGAAATTTGCCTGCCTCGTTGGACGTTGTTTCTTGTAATCCGTCCGTTGATTCCCAAAATGGTAGTAAACCCTTCCCTTTTGATT